>NW_019388535.1:2697-5193 GCF_000671375.1 Centruroides sculpturatus
ACAATACCAATATGAAATAACAAATTCGAATTTAAAACGGTTCGAACATTTTTAAAATCGAAATAGATAAAAATATTTATAACAATGTCTGAAATGTTATTAATTTAATATACCTAAGTACTCGATGAAGACTAAATTCTTTCCCTCTCCCGCCCGCGGGAGAATTTCGAAAAATCCCTTCTTAGTGTGCATTGCCATGGCATACCCTACTAAAACGCAGATAAAAACAAAAAATCGCATCTAAAATATTACAGTAGAAGCCGTTTTTCAGGTTGAGCCTTAATGCTCTCCCTCTCCCCCCGCGGAGGAATTTCGAAAAATCCCTTCTTAGTGTGCGTTTCCATGACGTACAGTACCCTAACTGTCTACCAAATTTCACCTCTTTAGGTTAAGCCGTCTGCTCTGGGCGATGATGAATCAGTGAGTGAGTGAGTCATTCAGTCAGTCAGTCAGGACAAGCAATTTTATATATTTAGATATTTAATATTTCAACTATTCAAAGTGTAGAAAAATTACAGTCGCAATTGGTTAACGCACGTGTAGAAATTTTCGTTGTAATTGTTATAACCGATTCTTTATTAGATATTAAACAGCGATTTTACGATTAGAGATCTTTACACCCAAAGATCCTAACAATAATAAATCAGAATTTTAATTAAATTCAATATTTTTAACAATTTTTTTTAATTTTAGAAATACTCAAACTATGATGCATTTATTGAAAGGAAATATAGGAACAGGAATCTTAGCTATACCCTCATCATTTGCAAATGCAGGAATGGTGGTAAGTTTATCATAACTTAGCTATATTGAATCACATTATATATCATATATATATAAACACATAATATCTAAGTATTATCATATGCAGACAATTGTAAACTTTCCACCTCTTGAGAAATATTTTCATACATACTTATACAAGATTTTCACATAGGAGAACTCAATTTTTTTTCCTCTCGTTTTTTTATAATTTTCTAATTTCTAATTTTCAACAATTAAGCACTTCAAACAACCTTTACAACTCCAGTGGTATGTGTTTGCACCTTAGCAAACATTATCAACCTCATCCTGGTCTTCACCAGGCTACTTTAATTAGGAATTCGAACGCGTTTGGAAAGGAACGTATACAATTCAAAATTTATAAAAACAGATTTAAGAATACTCATGGAACGTTATGCATGCGCTGAAATAACTGTAAAGCACATGTAATATCAAGTTTGCGTAACGGTAGAAGCAGATGAAGTATACACTCTCTTTTATGGAGATGAGTTCCCTCATAACAAAACTTCCACGCGCTAGATTTACCGACTGCATCCCTGGAGTTGATGCACGTGCCACATAATTCTGCCTTGTATATTTCTAGAGTTTCCATCGTTCTCAGTTGATCAGTGCGATGTGAGAGCCTGATCATGTGGGCATTTTGTATGTCGGCTGTGATTCCCGGTTCAGTGGCAACCGTTGAGAGGGCGGTGGTGTGTTTTTTATTGTCGATGTCATGTTTGTGCTCACACAGCCTTTTGTGAAGGGAGCGTCGTGGTTGAGCACACATAAACCAAACTGCTGTTAAATCTATCATCCCAAAACGGGATAGCATATACCCTGGTGCGTGTTTTAAGTAGATTGCGTCTTTCCCATTGCGAAACAAGTTGTAAACCAATCTAGGCCTTTTATAAGCTATCCTACTTTTATATAAAACAAACACCTTTCACTATTCCAGCACACTTTTAATGCTTTGAATAACGTTTTCGATCGTTTTAATCGATCATCCTCAGTTCAAAATTCGAACTCTACAACGAACAAAGTATTCGAAAAATACAAAAAAATTTTTTTACATCGCTAGTTTACGATTTAACGCTAACGCGCATGCGCATACTTATAAAACGTATAAGTTTAAATCTAAGTAATTAAAAATAACAATATTCTATATCAATTAATATTATAACAACGCCGCGTATGCGGTTGCTATATTTAATCTATGCCATCATAAAAGGACTTCCATGCTGTTGATAAACTTTCGGCGTCTCTGTAGTTGATGCACTGCGCGGTCGTATGTGCCTTGTGTATTTCAACTTTTTCCAGGTGTTTCACCGCTTGTATCGATGTTGTAGGTTTAATAATCTCTGCCTGATCCCAGTATACTTCAATTCCCTGTTGCTTTGCAAACGCTGCGAGGACCGTGCTATCAAGGCTCCTATTTACTGAGTACTTGTGCTCCTCAATCCTTTTCTTTAGGTTCCGCATAGTTGCTCCTATATATACTAGGTCGGAGTTAAATCTATGGTCCTTCATAGGTATCGAGTACACTCCTGTCATGTTATTACGTTCATATCTTTTCTTATCATTTCTTAGGAGCTTATATACTGTAGGATTACGTCTATAAATTATTTTTACATTTCTATTTCTGGCAACTTTCTTAATAATTTTATTTAGAGACGGATGGTAATTAATTACAATTCTTTCCCTTAGTTCAGTTGCTCTTTGTTGCCGGTTCCG
>NW_019388535.1:6080-7130 GCF_000671375.1 Centruroides sculpturatus
TGCCTGATCCCAGTATACTTCAATTCCTTGTTGCTTTGCAAACGCTGCGAGGACCGTGCTATCAAGGCTCCTATTTACTGAGTACTTGTGCTCATCAATCCTTTTCTTTAGGTTCCGCATAGTTGCTCCTATATATACTAGGTCGGAGTTAAATCTATGGTCCTTCATAGGTATCGAGTACACTCCTGTCATGTTATTACGTTCATATCTTTTCTTATCATTTCTTAGGAGCTTATATACTGTAGGATTACGTCTATAAATTATTTTTACATTTCTATTTCTGGCAACTTTCTTAATAATTTTATTTAGAGACGGATGGTAATTAATTACAATTCTTTCCCTTAGTTCAGTTGCTCTTTGTTGCCGGTTCCGTTTTTGCATCCTTGTTATCAGTGCATCGATTGCCTTTCTTCCATATCCTTGTTGTTCAGCTATGCTCCGTATATACTCCAATTCCTTATGAGTGTCATATATGCTGGTGCAATGTGTGTAAGCCCTTGTAATCCATGAACGAAACGCTGCCAATTTGATATGTTCTGGATCTGAGGAATTCTTAGGTATGATGATTGGTTGATAAACTGGCTTACGGTATATATTCGTTTTGATCTCACCTTCTTTGCATGTAATTGTTAAATCTAAGAAATTACAATATTTTCACTTTCTTGGTCTAGTTCTAATGTTAGACCATACGGGTTACTGTTGATTAAGCTTATAAAACGGTGTGTATTTCTATTATTTCAAAGCATTAAAAGTGTGCTGGAATAGTGAAAGGTGTTTGTTTTATATTTATTTAATACTTCCAGTAAGAATTTAGTTATTTATTTATCCTACTTTTATTGATGGATGAAATTTTTTTTTATATTGCGTCCAGATGGTGGTTGTACCCACAATTTTTCTTCTACACTTGTTATCCAAATGCTACCCATGGACATTGGTAGTGTCTCGTGCGCAAACCTGTGTGTAAGCGCGAGCGATATTATGTACTAAGTTCTTATTATACCCATGTTGTGTGGCCATTTCCTGAACGTGTCTAAGTTCAGCTATGGTGTC
>NW_019388536.1:0-6673 GCF_000671375.1 Centruroides sculpturatus
TCAAAATTAAAAAAATTATAAAAATTTTAATTGAGTTTTCTTACCGGCAGGTAACAACAAAAAGGAAATTCAAATAGAAAAACATTTATTTTCCAGTTCCAATCATCAGTTTGGACTTAAGCTCTAAATAGAAATGAAGTCTATTAGTCGATTTGTAGTACTTTGATTTCTATATCAAAAATATATATACAGGCCTAGTACGAGTATTTTTAGAAATCTTAAGAGATAGAAAATTTCATTTTTTTTTCTTCTTTTTTAATCAACACTTTCCTTTAAATATTTAAGCTAATACTTGTAGACTAAATTAAGATATAGTATTCCATTTTGTATTGAGTGTTTATTGAAGTTAGATATTCCAACAGAATAATTATTCTTTGATATTCCTGGGGGTAAAAAAGTAAACAACAAACAAACAAACAACTATAAAGTCTACCTAAAGACATTTTTCCTTTTACCTGAACCTGGCTTTCCTCCTTTCCTCAAAATTGCTTTTCTTTCCACACGGACCCCAATCATTGTATTTGACACTGAAGCCATTTCATCTTGTAACATCTCTTTTCAAGGTCTGTACCCCAATCTTTCATTTTTCATGATTTTTTTTTTTTTTATCTTTATAGCACTCTATCTTTTCGGTATCCAAGTATTACTTCCAATACGAAAAGTATTTAAAATAAAACTGCAAATAAAATACTCTAATGGATGAAGTTAATGCGAAGTAGACCTATAATTTTGAGAGTTATGAAATGCATACACAGTAATTTAAATATATTAAGTTCTTATGAAAGCATCTATTTTGAAAAGATTTTAGTCTTTGCAATGAGTTTCATGAGAGAATAGAAGCTAGGCCTAAACAGAGTAGACTACCAACTTCATCCATCACAATTCAACATTTTCAACGACACACAAAGTCCTTTTCAGGTTTCCTCCCCTTAAAGTTAGCTGGGGGCAGTGGGCACGCGGTCAAAATGAAAAAGACAAAGATAATTATTTGCAAGTGAATATTACTATGCAACTTTCTACACAGGTATTTACAGGCTGACCACAGGTAAGTTGCCCCCCATTGCTATTAATTATTGATAGATTTTTAAATGTTTTAATGTTTTGTTCCATTTAAATACCTCTCATTAAAACCATAAATGCAGTTTATTTAAAGATAATAATAATAATAAAAAGATTTTAAAGAATCTTTACAGTATTTTGCTTAAGTGAAATTAAGTTTGCACATCTGAATAGCAGCAGCAAATTGATGGCAGCAAGTAAATATCTTGATTAAATTAAAACTGATTAACCTTTTAATGTGTATAACCAAAGAAGTGATAAATGATAATATACTTGTTGGAAATGTAAACATTCTTTTTCCATTTAACACCTCAAATTCCTGTAATCATCAATTGAGGAAAATATTCCAATAGGCCTTTAATAACAATACTTGTTTGGCATTCATATGCATGATTGTCAAGCAAATATTGTTTTTAAATTCTATTGAAAATTATTTAACTATTGAATTATTGAAAATTATTTAACTATATATAGGCTATATACATATCCAATTGTATAATATTTTGAGAGAGGAAAAATCTCACTAAATTGAGTAAACTCTTGGAATTAATAGGCCTGTTTCTTATATGTCATGTTAACAGTTGTAAAAAGCTGGAGTAATTATTTATGAAATATTTTTTTATTTGTCTATAAATTTTAAATAAAAAGTATTAGAATTTTTGATTAAACTAACTAATAAAATCTTACTCTATTTATTTACTTTGATAATTTTTGCATTAAAAACAGTTTGCTGTCACTTTATAATTTATTTTCATATGATAGTCTGAAGGATTTGCTTTATAATAGAATCTAAATTAACTTTTCAAAGAAGATAAGCTTTTGTTTCTAATGATTAGCTTCTCAATGAATTTAATCATTGTTCATTGATTTTTCTCGTTTTGTATATAAAATTCTAAAATTTAATTTGTGATAAATATGAAAATTGCTTGTATTGACCCCTACTAATGCCCCTAACAGTTTATTACAGAAGTTCAGATATATTCTATATATAAAATTCTAAAATTTTNCTATATCTAAAAAGAAAAGTAAAATAAACTATGGAAGTGAGCGACTGTAATTTAGTGATTAAAGGCTCAGTTTTGAAATTCAAAATTCTTTATAGCATGAATATTACAGAACTTATAATTGCAACCTTTACCGATCGAATTTGTTCTTTAATATCAATATATTTTTTAAAAGAAATTCGATGTAGTGCTTTAGATTTCGATGTTTAACTTGGATTTTTAGAACCACTCAAAACACAATTGAATAACCTGTTAGTATTTATACGGAGTTTGATATTTTACAATGATCCCCTTCTCGGTGATTTTATTCAAAGGATGCCACCTGCCCCATGATTCACTATTGAGAGTGAGAGAAAGAGAGAGAGGCAGATGTTGCCGTCTGTCATCAATAATTGTTGTGGATGAATATTATATTGCAGGTTAGTATCTTTCAAAAATACTGGTTGAATAGAAAATTCCAAGGTGCATTTCTGTCTACAGGGACTATTAAAACAACGGAGTCTATACTTAAACCGACATAGTTACTTGGAGATTTTTTTTGTTAACTTCTTTTTGCATTGTAGGTTTTTGACTTCTATTTTCTAGATATTTTTTTTTTCCCTTACAAACAAACGGAGTTTGGAAATATTTCTCTCTTTACTAAAATTGGTCTAATCAGATTTTATTCACAAGAATTCTCTTCTCATCTGGATGAATATGAAGATGCCAAGAGTGTAATTTATCATTAAGTGAAAAGAATAATATCTCGAATTGGGAATTATATATTAAGCGGAATGCAATGAAGTCGATATGTAAGGAGAAATATCGGGGAAAATCTGACAAATAAATAGTTAAGAATAACAAATGAGTGAGTATGAATTGTAGCTGGATGCAGACTGAAGGCGTAGCTGGTCGAGTAGCAAAGCAAACAAGCTTTGAAAGGTTACATTGTGAAAGAGACTATAAGTTGCTGTTCAGCCAACGAGATCTCTTCTGTGCAGCTCTGCGGTTGTCAATGGGCCTGGGTTGAATGTTCGACACTCCGGCTATTGGACAAAAAAGCGCTTAATTAGTACTAGAAGAGGAGGAGAAAGAATTTTTTTTTTTTTAGACGATGAGTTATCGACTTTCTCCTAATGTTAAATAACATATTACAGATAAAAAGAATGAAAGAGAATGAGGTTTGCTTTAGTAGTCGATAGCTGTGCTAAATTGGTTCCATCTGCTCAACTTCTGTTTGTCGAGCGTGTGAAAATTTTTAAATCCAAATCTGGAAAAATAATCCAAGGATATGTTTTATTGATAGAATATTCATCATTTTTAACTGATTTTGGTTTTTTTTATAGCATTTCTGTGAAGTTATGAAATTTTAGACCATTTCTTATAAAAGTAGTAATGAATATAAATAAGTTTAATAATAGATTTTTACACTTACTTGTAGACTATCTTATTGTTATAGATTACAATTATGTTATATCCTGTACAGGTTAGCTTAATTTGTACAGGATATAAAATAATCGTGGAATATAGGCTAATAGGCTGATAGATTTACTATTGTTGGTTTGAGTTTTGTTTATCAAAGTGAATGTTAAATATGGTTAATAAAAGCTTTTTTGTTAAACTGTAGAAGCGACTTGATGAAAAGAATTCTTCTGTATTTCTAAGGAAAATGCAGAAACATTCATTTAATGCGTTTGAAAGAAAAGCGTCACTCTAGTGAAGAAAGAAATACTTTCGCCTTAGGAAATGATGGAAGAGCGAGTATTTTTAAAAGACACAGAAAATAAAAATATCTCGTTTGATTCTAAAAGCGAGCTTCATTAAATTTCCGACTTCATTTGACGGAAGGTCCATCTCGCTGTCCTCGACTCAAATTCTTCAACACATTTCTTTACTCTATTAGGTTCTTCTTTCATCTCTCTATACCTTTTTTCCACGATCCAAATGACGATTATTGCATTAGTAAATGAAATAACATTTGCCTGTCATCTGCCACCAAACGACTAGACTGTGAATCGAATGCATGGGAATGGTCGCGCCCTCCCTCTAAATTTACTTAGAGATTTTTGCCAAGACGGTAAGATTTATCGGTGCTTTCTGTTTCAATGATTACTTTGGAAATGTCAGATGATGAGACATCCATTTACTTCTTTAATTCTTCGAAGGATCTGGTGTGAAATGCAACAAAATTTTGATTAACTTCCAATCTTCGAATCGTATTATCATATATTTATGTTGAAAAAAAACTTCATTCTCGATAATGTAAAAACTCTCCGATGCTAATAGGATATTTCTTATTAGATTTTCTTAGAAAGGAAGTAAATATTCTAAAAATGTAACTTCCAGCTTCTCTATTTTCGAGCTTTTCCTCAGTGGTATGTTCTGCACATTCCAACATGTCTAACAAATGTCATAATCATTCCTCACTCACTTCTCCAAAATAGTACAAAGTACAGTATAGTACAGTACATTCGTATTCTCTCATTTGTCTCCTTATCTCTAGAATATCCAGAATTTGGATGTTATCGTTTATATCGTTAAATATAACTAGGGTCTAGAACATTCAAGCATCCCCTAATTTGTCTATGTTTGTTTGACTTAACTTCGTTTTTCTACCGATTCTTGTCCTTGAATGCAAACTGCAGCCTTCATAAATATCTCATTATTATTGTTCTTCTTTGTTTTCTATTTCTTTTCCTCGGGGCAATAACAACTCAAACAACTCGCCACATGAAACAGGATTCCTCCCATTTCCTAAAGATTATTTTTAAAAAGTTGTCCATATGAAGTAATGCTCACTTAATGTGAATGCTCCCAACAGTGAAGAATCTCATTTGTCTAAACGATTTCTATTGTTGTTGCCCTGTTTCTACGAAGAAAACAAGGAGGAAAACACGGTAGAGAACAATTATTCACCAAAATGTTTACGATAAACTCGGATCATTTTATTAAACAATATATTTTTTGACAGATCTAAAGTTCAATTTTCATTTTGGCATTATACTCTTTTAAACACTGTTAATTTACACATTAAAATATTTAAGTCTTTACTTTATAAACACCAAAAATTATTTCGCACCAAGTTTATATAAATTTGAGTATAAATATTCGATAACTTAGGTCATAATACTTTAGGCCTGTCTTTTTAATGTTTGAATTAGTATATTTGCTAGAACTCGATGACACGAGCATCTTCATATCTTTATTTAGACTTATGAATATATTCGAATCAAATAATACGATCAAGTTGTGATCAAACACAATGTTCAATTCAAATAATTTTCATTACATTACAAACAGGATATAAACACACATATTTATAATCACATCCAAGGTTATGTAAGTTACATAAGTAACTTCCACATTAAGTCATTTGCATTCCTTTTGTGTTGTATTCCATAGTTGTCAAAATCCAAAAAAAAGCCTTGTGTTTTTTTGAATTTTGACAGCTCGTAGAGCTTTTGTAATTACAAATCTTTCATTCTTTGAACATAGGCTAAAGGAATTTATATAGATTATGTCAACAATTTTTGATACTTTAATCAGATATCTGAAGGAACTTATCAATGATTTAACGTGTCTAAAATTGTTAAAAACTAAGTAAAACTAACATTTCTTGTGTATTTCTCTATCTAACAGGTGTAAAGAATCTAGGATCTACAGAGTAAGTTTATTTCTTTAAAAATCAAAAACAACATTTAAAGTTTTTGTTGGTATGTAAAAAAATAGGCTGTCATTAATGAAAATAATAAATAAAGTTATTATTACAGAACCAAATGTAGTCTAATTAAGTAAATCTAATTAAATATTTACATTTATTTATTTATTAACGTATAGTAATAAACGTATTAGTAATGCTAAAAAAAGAAATGATAACCGATCCTAATAAAAGAAAACACCAAAGAAAGACACGTAAAAATTAAAAATACAAGAGTAATATCATTTAGAATAATAATAAATCTAATAGGGCCTACGTATTTTTTCATTAATTTTTACTAAATAAAGTCAGTTTAAGTAAAAATCTAACTAATTTCTGTTATCAAATGCTGTCAGCTTTCGTTGACAACGATGAGACTCCGACACATATTGCTAACCAAAATATAAAGAATGCAAAATTTCGAAAAGGCCGGCGGAACAACTTGTCATCTAACTATAAATCGAGTTTGGGGGTTCATTTTCCGTAGCGAGTGTCACCGCAACCATAATAAAAAGCCGTTATCTGAAAAGTGTACCAATAAAACATTAAACTCGATAAATATCTGACTAAGAAGTTTCTCTTAGAGGACTTTACATATCCTAATCTGGACACACGTCTGTCTATCGATGAGCTGTTCTGTCATTTTATTGAATGACATTAAAAAACAAATTAAAAAAGTAATAAAATCATACCCGACAACGAATGAAGAGTGGATATGGAGGAGGAGCAAAGTAAAAAAAAAATAATAATAATAAAAAAAATTCCCGAAGTATCGATTTTTCGTTTCTGTAAGGTGGTCACATTGCTGACGAAGAATCTAAATAAATGCTGAAGGGAATATAAAAAAAAAATATTGTGTTAAGACAACACGCAGAACAAAAATTCTTTCACTTTATTTCATGTTTCCGTTTGTTTATTTCTTTATATTTTTATA
>NW_019388537.1:0-6663 GCF_000671375.1 Centruroides sculpturatus
GTTTTAAATAATAGCTTTACCTTTTATTTATTTTTCTGTTTGCCTTGAGACTTCATTTTCAATTCTATTTTCAATTTTCACAATTTTATTTTTATATTTAACTTTGAAAATAAGCAGTTTATAAATTTTTTGTTATACTTTTTCTCTCCAAATGATGGCTGTTTCAATACTTCATAATGGTTTTTTAGTTTTATAATGGTTATAGTGGTCGGAATTTTACAGTTATTTTCATGATTTGAATAAATTTTTGCTTTCATGAAACTTGCTAAGAATTCATACATCAGGAAATATGATAAAAAAAAACAATGAAATATATTAAATAGCTCTCAATGTTTTATAGTTGGTATAAATTCATAAATTTTAAATAATTTATTTAAAACTTAATTTAAATGGTAATATTTACATAGGATGGCTTAAAAATCAGCTTTTTTTTTTACTTACAAATATAAATTGTAAACTGAGTTTAGGAAAACGTGTTTTTTTCACGAAATTGTTAAAAATATGTATAGTTTAAGTATATATTTAAGTACTGTATTTGAGTAAGAAGGCGATACTTATCATTCTACATTCATCATATTCAGATTATTATTTCTTTATAATATCATGTATTTCAGACTGTTTTTATTTTTTAAATTTATATATACTGGCATATATATATTTTAAAAATCTTGTTATAAAGGAATATATTTTATTTTCTAAAAATTAATTTTATAAATCTAGAAAACTGCCCATTCTATTGAATTCCTTGATTATCATGATTTTATTTAAGTATCAGACTATTAAAACTTGTTTCTTGTTTACTTATTTTAAAATCTCTCAATTGCAGTTTTTATATCTTAATTTAATAAAATAGGTGTATTAAATTTTATTATCTAAAGTAAAAAATATTAAATTAGTAAGCTTACATAAAGTATACGTTTTAAATCTTTTAATGTTAATTTATAAAAATTTTAATTAATTTTATTTAGTTATTACTAGATGTACATAAATTTTTGTAAGAGTTTTAAACTGTATACGACATTCTTAAACTGTAATGCCTTGATGTAGTAAGAAGATTGATTTACATTTTAAAAACAGTACATTTACATAGTTTAAAGTAAAAAAAAAAAACAGTATTAAAATAACATTTAAATTTTAAACATGTACTTTTCAGGCAGTTAAAATACTTACAGAATAATAAATCAACAAATTGCAGTTTTAATTTCTCTCATATAAAATACTAAAGCATAATATTTCAAATAATTGGATGTCTAGATAGGGAAAAAAAGGACTCAACTTTCATTGCATTTTTTCAAAAAGTTTTATGATATTATTAAATCCATAATACGGAAAACTTTTCTAAATTAAATTTTGTTGAAAAAAATAATCAAATCCTAGAATTCTTAAAGGATATTCCATTAAATCTACTTTTCGATGCCAAAAAAATTATTTTAAAGAAAATAAATAAATAAATCTAAATTTTACATTTGATTTGTATTTTAAACTCGTTTAAATAATTATATACACATAACCTATATATTACAATAATTATAACTTAATTGGAATATTATCTTAACAATTTAAGTTTCATGTTGTGCGAGTCTTATATATATAGTATGGAGCCATATTATGCTATGTTTAATATTACACAAAGTTTATAATTCTTGCTTATACTGGATTTGGATTTTGAGTTTACTTGACCAAAGACGAGTACCGCCAAGCAAATAATTGTATATATCTGAGACTTTAAAGGCACGAGTGTCTAGATAAGCGTGTACTTACGAAACTTCTTTTATGTAAGATTATATATACCAAAGTCTTATTACACGATATTCGATTGGATTGATATGATAAAGCAACACAACGCAAGGGAGATAACTGCCGGGAGGCATTTCTATGGAAGACTGCTGCCTATTTAAATGTTATAAACGGGAATAAATCCGGAAAACTCCTCTGGCCAGCCCGTTGTTCAAGCGCAAATCCATGACCAACTACGATGTTCAGTGATTTTATCCACTCGACCATTGGAAGGCTTCACGATGTTCGATATAGTATAAGATTCGGATCCTTAATAAGGTTGTATTCGGAATATTCGGTACAATTATCGTTAAGCATATATATTGTGTGTATATGTAAATTATACGAAACCTAGGTCTTCCTAGACAAAAGTCCATATTGAGTTTACCTAACCGCTCAAACCATATAAATTAAATCTGTAAAATATCTTAATTCTGCAATTACCTACATAAAAATAACAATTCCAATGTATTGTACCATATGTTGGCATTCAGTTACATTTTCCTAATGTAAAAATCAATATTTTAAAAAATAGTAAATACAAAATACTTTTTTTCCCAAGGCATCAATATTTTTATTTGTACAAAAAATTCCTTAATTTTTTCATTTTTTGACTCCCCGCTCTATAGGCACTAACAGGGCTTTTCTATTCATACACATTGTGGATTCGGTCAATCCCACAATAGAAGCTGTTGGATGATGAGAGATGGTACCCGATATATCCGGGACAGGTCATTCCAAAAAATTTCTGGTGTTGCTTGCCCGGATTCGATCTTGGTTCCCCAAAACGTTGGACTAACCTTTAATTAACCGTCTCAGCTGCTTGGACGTAAAATTAAAAGCAGCAAAGCTTTTTACATTATTTTATTGATAATAATTTTAAAATGAGTAGACTAAATTGTATTATTTTTTAGTGATAAAATTAATTTAATAAAATATTTTATTTATTAAGCTTAAGTTTATTATTACTTAATTTTTTATGTGACATATTTTCATTCATTTTTATTATTAATTATTTATTTAATTTATAAGATTTTGTGTAAAAACACAATTATTTATTTAAAACATTAAATAATTAAGTTATTTATTAATGCGCTATTTACAATTATAAAAATACACAGTCAAAATAATTGTTTTAATTAATAAATTTAATTGGTTAGTTTATATTAAACGGCAGAGTTTTATGTAAGATTAATTCTGTTTATTTTCATAAAACTTTATTTACTTCACATAATTATATTACTACATGTAAATATTGAGTATATAAATAATGTAAAGACTTTTTGTGTGTATTTGAAGATTATCAAGCTCTGACATTTATTAATGTTATGGATTTTAGATATTCTATGAAAACGCCATTAATTTTTCTTTAAACTTATAAATAGAAACAGGAAGAAATAGGAAAATAGAGGAATTAATATGCTCATTTTACTCGAAATCTTGACAGAGAGGGGATCCAAACTTTGAATTTTTATAGTAAAAACTATGACTAATAAGTTATAAAATTAAAATTTAGCTGGTAAAAATCTGTTTTAATATATTTTTATAGCCTTCGTAGAGGGATGAATCCCACATTTGTTATTGATATTCGTCTCATCGTTTCACGTAAGATAGATACTGTATCAATAACTTCAGTCTTTTCATTTTCATTCTTTCATCTTTCAGACACGTAAGAACATCAATGTCAAATATTTATTATGCAAATTTTAAAAAGTTAAAATTTTATATAAATTATTTAGAATAGAATATATAATGTCCAATTAATTTTTGTTAGCATCTTCATTATGCATTATTGTGATTATAGTTAGTTAAGTACGAAGCAATTTAAAAATAGAAAGACACATCTGATAATACAATGGTTATCAATATTAAAAAGTGCTTTTGTTTTTAGAAAATATTTATTTATAAATGTCATTCATTCATTGAATAAATACCTTTACATTAAAAATAACAAATATCAATTAATTTAGATATTTCTTTTTATTTAAAAGTAATCTTTTGTATGAAATATACTGTATATAAAAGATGATCTACAGAATAGATTCGCTGAAATTTGCTAAGATTTACACCTTTAATCTTATAATAAATTTACATTGTTAAAATTATATTTTTTATTGAAAAAATACATTAAATTGCTTACTATTTATTTTCTAAGAAAATTTTAAAAGAAAAGTAAACAGAAGATATATTGAATTAAAATGTTGTAAAAAAATTCATGAACATAAATTATGCAAATTTCTTAATCTACTTGTTTGTTTAAACAAATACAAATTATACTTTTTAAAATTTTTTATGAGATGATTATATTTTTTCTCTGTGATATCCTTTAAACTCAACATTATTTCCTAAAAAGTATTTGTTAAAGAATTACATGTTATAGTTTTGTACATTTATAGCTCTTGCAGTGAATGTAATCTTGTGTTCAAGTTAAATTTTTAAGCTTAACTTAGTTACCAAATTGGTTTTGCTAAATTAATAGAATTGTTTCTATCTAAACAATATTATTATAATGTCCGATATTAATATTAACAATGTCATTATTATAGTTTCTAGCTAAGCAAGTAGTAGTAACTATTGTTTATAGAAATATTGCTATACAGCAAGTATGTAATATAATATATTGCATAGTTGATTGCATAATATATGATCATGCAATTATAATATAATTGCATGATCATACAGTACACATATAACAAGTATTGGCCTATGTAGCAATACGCAGTAATTAAGTAATTAAATGAATTAATTGTAAATAACAGAACTACTTTTAATGTTTACATTTTTTCTCAACAGCATTTACTCCATTATTTATTGGCTGTACGCAACAGATGAATATGCAAAATTATAGTATTTCCCAAAATAAGAATATAGTCGGTGTGCTGGAACTTAAATGTGTATAACCCCACTGCCTTCGAAATATCACGTCATTTCACGTTATAGACCTATGACCTTTTATTTTTTATAATCTCAGAGTTCTTGAAAAAATGTCGAGAGTTTCAAATACATTATAAATATTCAAGCATGTGTAATAAGTGGAACGTATACTATATTACAAAATTCTATTATATTCTACTTCTTGATGAACACGGACAAAACTATTTTCTTTGCCATATGTAGGCTAATAAACATAGGCGCCATTCTTAATCTGGGAAAGACTATAGAAAGAAAGAACTAGCAAGTAGGCGATAAAAGAAAACTTTACACTTAAAGATTTCACTGTACACCATTTGTTATTCTTACCAGATCCAACTGGTGCTTACAACAAATATTGCTATTCATCTACATATTTTCCGGCTTATCGAAAATAACAGAATTTTTGACATTCACAATACGGTTCTTCTGAAGTTTAAAATAATACTATTAATCTTCTTAAGCTTAAATAATTAGATAGAAAATAATTTTTGTAGTAAAAAATAATTGATTAAAATATGAAAATATTTCAAAATCCTTAAATGATTATTAATTTATAAATTGATAATCTTTCAAATAAGAGAAAATGTAATCAAAAAATTTTAATGAGTAAAAGTTTTAAATAAATTTATTTTAATTCATATTAACAATTTTTAAAATTGTTGCATTAATTTGTCTGATGTTTCAAAACCACCACTAACAAAGTTATGTTTATTCTGCAGATGACTTCTAAGATGCTAAATAAAGACAGCAATACTTCCTTAATATGTAGAAACAAAATTCTGCCAATAGCAATTTTTTCTAATCAATAATTCCAAAAATGTCTCTCTTGCGTCGTTACATTTTTCAATAAATTTAAAAGTATAGTATTAAGAAATTTTTCAGATTTATTCTTGCATATAAACATTTTTTCCAAAACACTTTTCTTCTTTAAAAGTTTCTCAACATTAGGAATTTCCTCTACCGAAAATGTTTTTTTTAATTTCTCCTACTGATTTGTGTCCATAGTATCTTCATCATCACGAAGTTTATGTTCATTAATACTTTCTAATACTTTATTTTTCCATTCTTTTTTTTGACCTTCTTATCCACCTGCTTGTAACTCCTCATCTCTAACTTCCCAAGACTACTTATCCATTTTAGTTTATTATTAAAGAAACTTTTCTACAATAACATGTTTACTGATGCATTTTTATTTAATGATTAGATTTTAGTATAAATTAGGTACATTGGTATGAGAAATTATAAAGAATGGGTTTATAAAAACTAACAAAGCACTCTAAAAATATCGATTCAAGAATATAAATAACACCGAAGTAAAGTGGTGGCAAACTTTGTCGATATAAAATAGAACGGAAAAAACTGATGAAATTAGTTGTTCTATAAATATTTTGTAATGTTTTGAAGGTAGATGTGGAGAGGAGTCAATATACCATACTCTTGGAATTCTATCAAAAGAAAATTTTGGAAAAAATGCATTCAGAAAAATCAGTTAAAATAAGTTTTGTGAAGTATTTACTTATATACAGTTGCATTATTACGGTTTTATATTATTGTAAAATTGTTCAGAAAGAAATATTAAAATTGATTGGGCGTTATTATAATGTTTTGAATTTTAAGAATAATTGTTTTATTTTTATTGACTTCTAGAATGTTTTGGGTAAATTTTAATTTCTGCATCCTGTATCATTTGAATGAAATGAAATATACATAGAAAATTTATTTTTTATTAATAAATTTGTTGAATTATTATTTGTTTTTTGTTTAAGATTTATAAATTAATAGAGCATAAAAGTAAAGAGTTGTTTTTATTAATAAGAAAAGAGATTAAATCGATCATAGTAATTATTAATTAATATGCTTTCAGAAATTACTCTAGAACTATTGATACAGTAGAGCGTCGTTTATCCGAATCACTTGGGGACGGGTTATTCGGATAACTTATTTTTCGGATAACCGATTATGTACGAAAAAATA
>NW_019388538.1:0-6770 GCF_000671375.1 Centruroides sculpturatus
AAATAGAATATTGTTTTTGTAATAATATATATAAAATTTCAAATGCTCTGTCTTCTGTAATACATATTTGTCATGCTCCATCAATAATATATTTTTTTAACTTAAAATGGTGTGATAGAAAATTTTTAATTGAAAAAATTATAATACAGGTATAACTCGACTTACATCGTTCTCGATTATACGTTGTTTGTCAAGAAATATATGGAAAAATAAAACTCAAGTTTAAGTCATTTTATTCGACTTTACATCTGTCTGCCACAAATATTGAAGTCGTAATATCACTATAAAAGCGTTAAAGTACATAAAATCATATTAAAATATGTACATTTACAGTAAATGTTAATATAATTATCATAAATCCTAAAGAACGAAACATGAAAACATCTGTGTTTCTGTGTTGTCATCTTATTTAGCAGTCTTTAAGTGCTCAATATTGGTTTTCCATGGTAGCTCCAACATCTACCGGTTTGGCATCATTGTCAGCGCCACTTGATATTGGTAAATTTAATATAAATTAGTTTATTTCCTACTGTTAAAAGATAATTTTAATAACTGTATTTATTTAACCTTTCAAAATCATCTTATTTTATAATGTCTTAGAGCAAACCACATTCACAAATAAAGGGTAATGCAATGTACTGCAAACATGTACATTTACAAGTATGTACTGTACGTACATGAATTCGTAAATTTAGATTACTTTTTTCTGTACTATATTAAAAACTAAAATTTATTTGTTTGTAAG
Source organism: Centruroides sculpturatus (assembly GCF_000671375.1). Classification (NCBI taxonomy): domain Eukaryota; kingdom Metazoa; phylum Arthropoda; class Arachnida; order Scorpiones; family Buthidae; genus Centruroides; species Centruroides sculpturatus. The sequence goes on from NW_019388538.1 coordinate 746, forward strand.
CTTAAAATAGATTCTTATTAACCATATATTATTAAAAATTCATTTATAAATAAAAATACAAAACTGGGTATAGTTATTTCTGGTTTAGCCTAGTGACAAGTAAATTCGACTTACGTCGTTTTTCGACTTAAGTTGCCTCTTGTGGAACCAATTACCAACGTAAGGCGAGGTATACCTGTATACAAAAATGTAGTGATACTGTCAGAAATGATATCGTATATAAATAATTTTTTTTTAAACCTTCTACAAAGTCAAAAATCAAAATCCTAACAGGACAGTAATTAAAAAGTAAACCAGTCACTTCAATCCTTTCAACAATCTTTTATTATTAATGGAAAAAATAATTAAATCACATCATATGCATTTCAAACTACTACTGAAGAGGAACTGTAAATTAAAACAATTCTGATATATATCAAAAGAACAAAGTAATCACATTTACAGTGAATGGCAGATTTTATGATGCATTGACTTTGGGTAGAAATTCTTTTTCTTGCATTTTAAGAAAATTATTAATCAGAGCCAAAAAGTTTTTATCAAAAAAGGAAATTTTCTGTCAGATGAAAAATTCCATTTCAAAATACAGATTTTGTTGCTTAGATGAAATGCTCTGATTTCCTTTTGTACAATAGAATAGTTTGGTTGTAGTATGTAAAGCAATACGAAGATAAATAATGTTTGTTGACTGGTTTTTGACCATAGTTTCGGCCATAACATTGGCACATGTTAAATATGATAAATATGGTATGATTGAGGAGAGAGTTCTTTTGATAAATAATTATAATGGAAATAGAAGTTTAAAAAAATTAATTGAATCTTTTCATGTCCAGTATCCAAACTGGCCAATTCCTACTTGTTCTATGATATCAAAATTTAAATAGAATGGAAGATCTGCAACAAATGAAGAAAAACTATTAATTTGACACTGTGACTGGAAGACATTCTTCATGTTTTTTTTTTTTTTGTAAAGTTGCATTGGAAGCTGTTGTATCACAAAGATCTGTTCTCAGGAGTTTACATAAAAGTAAGCTCCCTCCCTATAAATTCATCATACACCAAAGCCTATCAATGAACTACAATGATTCAAATTCTGCCATTGGACAGATGAAAAACTAATGGACAACCTTGATTTTTGTAAAATTAGAATCATCAATTAGAACAAAGCATTATTTTTGCTACATGGGGTACTGAACCAACAGAAGTGTCAAAACTTAGATAAGTTAAAAGACAAAACCATATTTTCAGTCATGCAAATTACTCTTGAAATGTTCATCAATGGCTGATAAAGTTTCTGTGGCAAATTGGCTAATGCATTGCATGTGACAGAGGCCTGTTTGAACACCTTGTCAAATAAGCAGACAATTTTTGTAATTGTCTTTAAAATAAACAGGAGGAGGAAGTAAATAAATTTCAATTTCTTAAATACTTGTTTCAAGTGTAAACATTATTTCTGCCAAGTTGACAGGCATGAATTAGAATTTGTATTATTTTGTGTAATTTCATTAATTTATGCAAATTGTTCTTATGAAAATTAGTCTTTTCTCTTTGGATTGCAATAATAGGTGTTTCCTGACTTTTGCCATTCACAGTATAACATGTCAATTTCTATATGCTTGATAAGAATATATTTTATTAATCACATTGGTAACATTTGCTTTATTCCAGTATTATTTTTAAAATGGCATACATCTTTGAACAGTTTGACTGCCTTGCTTTAGGTCAGTTACACATGTTCTAATTAAATACTTCTTCTATATCATTCCACATTCATTAACCACCCCACTAATGTAGACTAATAGGGAGTGAAGGTTTTCCAAGTTAGCAAGGTGTTTTCTCTATGACATGGAAAACAAAAAGGTGGATCAGATATAGTGTACAGAAATTTATTATGATCAGTTCTATAAAGAAGTTTTACTGAGCTATTATAATTCTGAATTTATTATTATAGATATATAACCAAATGATCGCCTTAAATAATCATGCTATAAATCTGCTATTTACTGATTAAATACTAAGTAATTTGGTACTAGAAGTAGATGTTAGGTGCCATCTCTTATCTAACTTGGTACTAGAGGTGGCTAACATATACCTCTAGTACCAAATTACTTAGTATTTAATCATTAAATAAGGGATTTATAGCCCAATTATTTAAGGCAATCATTTGGTTATGTATTTATATGTCGGGCTTTGGTGTGTTTAATATACTTATTATTATAGGAAATAAGCTCAAAAAGTTTCCTGACAGCACAGTATACAGCAATATATACTGTACTCTTTAGTGACCCACTGATTACATTGTGTGGTATCACAAAGACTTCTGGATATCAAAAACACTTGTTAATTATAATTTTTTCTACTGTCATAATTTTTCAAAGAATTGTACAGTAATTAAAAAAGTTGTCAGGGTTAGCAGAGGGGTTTACTATACGTATTTTACATACTTTCCATTTATTTTCATGATCAATTATTCAAACTTTTATCTTTAATAAAAAGTTTTTTAGAGTACAAAAGGAAAAGCATAAATGCTAAGATTACAGGAATAGAAAGATTTGGAATTTCTCAGAATGCTCAAATGAAACGTACAATGTTTTCACACAGAATTATAATTCAAACTTTGTCTGGCAATGGGTTAGAGCTATCCTGACAAACATTTAACCAAATAAAAAGCATAGATTCTTATAATTTCCTAGCAGTTTTTCTCCTGATATTGTGTGGAGTCAACATACTCTAAAACTTTCTATTAAAGCATTAAATTAATGATTTATTACAATATAATATAGAATAATACATATCTACTAAGCATAATCTTAAACTACATGATTTGTTCATGAATTAAAAATTAAATAATAGTTTTTATAACAAATTGATAGAATATTTCCTTAATTTCATACTCAGATACGAATATTATCTCAACAATTTATATTATGGGATGAAATTGTGACAAAAGTCGAATTAGCACAACAGGTTCAAAAATAACTTTCGATATTATTAAATCTAAACACCCAAGTACTTTTTAAAAGATTATATATAATTTAAATAACTATATTTTGCTGTATTAAATTTTTTTTTTGGTCATATGTAAAAGCATTGTACATTTATCTACAGAATACAAACTGCTTTATAAATTAATAAATCAAAATTAACCTTATTAAAACTGGAAAATGCTTGTAATTTGTATAAATTTCATAGCTATTTGTGAAAGTTTTGATTTTAAGAATAGGTTCATTCCACATTTCTTTCTAAAACAACTATTGCTTCAACTCTGTTGCATGCATGGAGAAGCCTTCATCTTAAATTACATATTTGGCTTACTTTGTCACTGGGAGAAGTCTCCCTGCTCCCTGTAATATTTCCTGACTCATCATACTCTATGACAATAACATTTACAGTATAAACCTTATTTACAGTATATTAAAAATTTTTATTTACTATAAATTTTCTAAAAGGCTATAGATAGATAAGTGCTTACTGAAGAGAGATTGATATAAAATAGTAAAATATTTAATAAATTCATCAAATACGTCTTAATTTGTTAAATTAAAGCTAACGAATGCACTTGCATAATCATATAAACAAAATTGATTTGAGAAATTTAGAAAGTTGAACAAGTATATTTTTTGAATAAGAGATAATGAGAAAAATTGGAATTAAAATTACACAATCCTTTGGGAAAGCACCAAACATGACAACAATAAATCTCACTCCTATTAAAATTAATTATCAGACAAATATTCAAAGAGTTTTAACTGTGCTATAGCCCTTTTTAATTGTCTATACATCATTTTTCTGTTAATTCCATAACTATTGAATAATACATCCACCTACACTTCAACTACTTTGACTATCTGCATCTGCTCATCTTTAGTGTTTCACAACTTGTTGATGCTTGCTCTATTAACAACGAACACTTTTAAAAATTGGCAGATGGATTTAAAGTAATTGACTGACAGTTTTGATGCCATATATTTAATGAGATGTCAAGTGTCTCTAGCATCTTATAGCATATGAAAATATTTTTTTATGATTGAATATGTTACCAGAAAACTCTAAAATGTTTTTCCTTTTTATTATACCATTTTGTCAGCTGTAAAGACATCAACATCCACTTTGAGGAATCTGGGTTAGAGTCTGACCCACAAAATTTCAAAAGTCAACCTTACCAAAAAATTTTCTGTTTGCTTAACTCTCCCCCTTTTTTTTCTTGGGTTGTAATGCATAACTTGGACTCTCAAAAGTCAACAAGCAGTCAAGTGCATCATTTGCATACTAGGACATAAAATCATGTTGAACGTTATCATGTACTGAATTAATCTTTTCATTTTCTGCAAATTCTCCTCTCCATTTCTCTCATTTGTTAAAGCCAAACAATTGCCAGATTAAATTGGGTTATATTACCACTACTATTAATAATTAAATACTGAGTAATTTGGCACTGGAGATAGCACCTAATTCCTATCTTTTATTAAATTTTTAATAAATATTAATTTAATTATAATTATTATAGTTTAGAAAAGTCTGGAAGAAAAGAATTTGCCCAGAGCAGGACTTGAACTTGCAACTGCCACCTACTGTGCAGATCATATTTGTTAGCTGGGTGTCCTGAAAGTCACACAGTATCCAAAAATTGTGTACTGACTCTTGGTTCATTATGTAAATTTTCTACCTCTTGTCTGACTGTGCAAAAGTTTTCCTTTCATTCAAGACTGCACTTCATATCGCTGCAAAACTTCACTTAAAGATCTATAGAAGTCCATAAAGAAATGCAAAAGCTTCAAAAACTAGGTCTTTCAAGCTGTTTGTAAAACTTTTAATGTCAGCACTTAGCTTTGTTAGTTGCAGCCAGATGCTCTATATTGACATCATGATATACAAAGTGCTCTTATGGCTCTTATTGCTATAAATTCGTCTGACCAAGTTTCCAGATATAAACATCCAAACCCAATAGTTATAATTTGGCAATTGTTTGACTTTAAAATATATATGAGGGCTACATTACTATTATTATTAATTTAATTAATATTTTAATAATTAATTTTGAAGGTTCTGGAAGAAGGTTTGATTCAAAGTGGAAAGTGAACCTGCAACTCCTACTTACCATGTGGTTGTGTTGCCAGTCATGCTACTTGAATCTTTGTCCGATCCNCATTGTAACCTTTGTCATTGTTTCCCTAATCAGTGTTTCCTTAATCAGTGTTTCCATAATCATTGTAATCCTTAATTAGGCTTATACAGTTGACCCCCCTATATGATAATTCCGTTTTATATGAATTCCATGTCGTACGAGTCACTTAGATTTTACAAATACGTGAGCCGTTCACAGCCCGGCACACGTATTTGTAAAATCTAAGTGACTCGTACAACATGGAATTCATATAAAACGGAGTAATCAACAGTGTTATAGGGGGAGGGGGTCGACTGTACAATTATTCAGGCTTTCATTTAATTTGGCATTGTATAATTAAGCCTGTTTTAAATATAACAAACATAACAAAGCTCGATAAGTATATAGAAACATCCAACGATCGCCTAAATAATCGGTTTTAGACTAATATTTAGGCATGTTTTTAATCCTGATTTATACGAAAGTTTAATTTAATTAATATTTTAATAATTAATTTTGAAGGTTTGATTCAAAGTGGAAAGTGAACCTGCAACTCCTACTTACCATGTGGTCGTGTTGCCAGTCATGCTACTTGAATCTTTGTCCGATCCTCATTTTCAGAACTTATTAATTTAGATATAATCATATAACAGTTATTTACGGCTCCTGCTGGAGATGACTCAGCACCTAGAGCCTGTAACTACCATTATGGCACTTGGTTATCAATGTAATGACAACATGACTACATGGTAAACAGGAGTTGCAGGTTTGAGTTTTACTTCGGGCCAATTCTCTTCTTCCAGAACTTTTTAAATTAATTATTAAAATATTAATTTAATTATAATTATTAAATTTAGCAAGAGATGATACCTAATGTCTACTTCTAATGCCAAATTACTTAGCATTTAATTAATAATAGTAGTA
>NW_019388539.1:0-6657 GCF_000671375.1 Centruroides sculpturatus
AAAAAAAAAAAAAGTCAATTTTGATCTTTCTCGGTGTTAAATTTTCTTTTCAAAAGATAATTTTGATGAAGTAAAATAAATGAAAATTTTATCTTGCAATTCTTTCGGGCAGGATGAAGCGTGTAAATATTATAATTTTAGGAGATGATAGAGGTAATTTAATGTCGACATTTGCAATTTATGTTAGATCTCAAACGTAAAAGACTTTAATAGAGATTGGTTAGTAATATAGTAGCTTTATTGATAACTGGTTAAAGAAATAGGAAGAGGTAAACAACAGTACTTCCTCAGCCAGTCGTCGTTAAGATAACCATTACACCAACCAATAATCTGTCAATATCTTTTATGTCTGATATCTTACATATATGGCAAAAGGCTGCCTACGTTCAAATAAACTTTTAAAAATTTTTCTCATAATCTCTTAAAATCATTGTATTTACTTAATTTTTATGCAGAATATTCTCTTTTATCGATCAAATATTGTCTGAAATATGCATAAACTCAGGTTTGGAGCTTAGCAACACAATCAAATTTTCTGTAGGAGCAGTAAATTTTCCATAAAAAGATAGAAATGTCTTGTATAAAATTTTCAATTGGGGCCCGATCATTTAAAAAAATAATAGATTCCTATTGAAATTTTGCAGTACAGCTGCAAGATTATTCTTTTATAGTACCATTAAAGGAACAAATGCCTTCATCAGTTAATCCTATCAACCATTGTTGTCGGCACATTCTCACATCAGTCTTTCATGCAATGTGATATAGGAATTAAAATAATAATTTAAAAAAATATATCTACGGTATGAATATTCTTATCGAATATTTGTTTAAAAAAACAAAAATCAATGTTTTTCACCAGGTGAAATTTGAAAATTGTTTAGAAAGAAGAGAAAGAAGAGGTACTTATTAAGCACAAAACTGTTGAATAAAGCTTTGATCTGTTTTGTTTAGTCTCTTATTACTTTTAATTTTAAGTTAATTATAAAATAATTAATAATTAAACTATAATAATAAGTTAAAGATGTTAAAAACTAAATTAATTTCTTATTTATTTAAAATATTCCTGATAAAATATATAAGCAAAAATTTCAAGAATTAAATTTAAACAAGAAGATTTTTAAAAAATTCACATCATCCGTCTCATAAAAAAATGTCATTAATTAACATTTTAAAAATTTTAATAATTAAACCGGGATGACAAAATATACTTTTTTTCTCTGAATATCTTAGATGTATAACGAATTTCAGCGTAATTTTAGAATTTAATTAATGACTATATAATTTGCCATTGAAAGACGATTAGAATTAATTGGAGTTAGTAAAAAAATCAATGATTTCGATATTAATAAAACAAAAACTGATAAGTATAATATTGAATTCTACACGATGATGAAGTATAATTTAATTAAAAATGTAAAGCAGTTAATTAGATTAACGATCCGATGATAATTTTTTTAAAACTTTATTTCGGTAATTAAACTATATATATAGAATATGACGACATTGGAGCAATATAATGTTATTTATTTGAGTTTCCTGTACTTTAAAACAGCAAAAAATACAACAGCATTAAATAAGGATGCAGAATCCATTACTAAAAGCCAAATTATAGTACATTCAAACCTCTAATAACGGCCAGTAGCCATTTTTTCAGAAACGTTTCTTCTGTGATGCGTAAAGAATAACATTCGTACAATGACCCCCTTCGAATAAAGACCATTTTTTACGATCCCGTCAGTGTCCGTTGTTCGGAGGTTTGATTATATATATACAGTGAAACCTGTTCAAAACCGAACCAAAATAAAATGGAGAAATTCTTCGAAACGTAGCGATCTTTCGATGTGAAAAAACCTGTTCAAACCGTTTTGAACAGCTTTTTAAATATATTCGGTACCGTGCGATTCCGATTTACACAGGTTTCACGGAATACAAAATTTTCTCTGTAAATTTTCAATGTATATTCAGAAATCTTTTAAAAGTTATATTGAATGTGATAAAGACACTTCCTAGAAGAATAACTCGTAAAAATGATAGGAAACTCGTGTTTATTTCTATCTCCTTTGTGATATTTTCTTTATTAAATAATAACAATGAAATATCTGTTGTAATTTATGAAAGACATGATAAAATATACTAAGCTTGAGTTTAATAGATCGTAACCTAAAGAAAAATTTAAAAGTCATTAAAACTTTATAAAGAAAATGTTTATAAAAATTTATGATATATAAAGTGTATAAATGGATATTTGTATAATATATCTTCAGTTAGTAATCTTAAGTTATTCATTTGAGTTTCGTGTCTTTAGTTAGTTTATAATTATTAATAAATTTTTTCGTCCATAACTCAGTTTTATTTCCAATTAATTTACTTTTTAAATTATATAAAAGTCTGAACTATTGAAGACACCATTTTTCAATTAAACACCATTTAAACATTTAATTTTCCTCTATAAAATTTCACAAAAATGTGCTAAGTATAGATTTATATTAACTTAATAAATATGTTTAATACTCTTGGTAGAACATTAATACATTAATAATTAGGGGTTATCGTAATAAATACGCAAATTCTTTTAAGAAAAATATTCTACTTTCCATTAGAAATGAAATAGAGTGAAACAAAGATATAAAAACAATTTAGTATCAATAATTAAGTTTATTAAAGCATCATCAGATAAATTTAGAATAAGTAATTAAATTGTATTATTGTAAAATAATTAATACTCAATAATAGAAAAAGCCCACTAGAAACTGAATGAATAAAACTGATACTGTTGGCGCATTTGGCCACGTTGAATTTTCCGAACTTTTTTCGTGTCTAACACCTAAATGCAATAGCCCGAATGGCCGAGCGGTCAATATGGCAGCCTACCGCTCTCGGGACCGAATCTGGACGGGTCGATAAATCCCAAGGAATTTTTCGGGGGATGGTCCGTCCTGATATGTTGGGCCCCGTCCTTCACCACCCGGCCGATCCATTGTGGCCTGGCAGAACCCATAATGGCTTGCTAAAATAAGGCCCTCTTAGTGTCCACAGGGAGGAAAGAGTTTTAAAAAAACCTAGAAATAAGTTTCTCTTAGAAAAGTCCTTTCGGGAATCATGCCACTCAGTAGATTGCCCATGTGTTGCGTTGTATTATGTCATCAATCAATATAGAGAAGACGTAAAATCAATTTTATAAAAGTTTATTCTTCTACAAATAAATATATATAATTTTCAATAATTTCGTTTTTAAATTTTTACGCATTCATACATAAATTAGAGCTATTTTTTTTTTAAATGTTTGATTGGTACTTTCATCTCAAGAGTGACAAATAAGCTAGCAATAGCGATTCACTATTTCTGCATGAATATAGTCGCCAAGCTGTCGAATACTCTCAGCCTTGTCGTCGCCAATTACAAACTGCAGCAGTTGTCATATTACTGCTGGTTCTAGAATATAAGATGAATTTACATACAGTAACTTCGAAACTGCAATCGCTCTAAAACATACTTCAAACAATATTGTGAAATTTCAATTTGCTGAAGAAACAAAAGTTAATTGAATATATTATAACACTAAAACAAAATCCATAAGCTACATTTATAAAATAAATAAATAAATGTATTAGTAGAAATGAATCCTGGAAAGAGTTTCTTATTATGATGCAGTAAATCTTATAATTCTGCAGCAATGCAATTGTTTATATAGCGTTGGTTCTGATGGAATAATTTCATCTAAATGAAGACCAGTTTGAACTCAAATCTCTTTAATATGAGTTCTATAAAAGATGTTTAAAAATATTGCATGACAGTATTAATACAAGTTTCTTATGTCAATAGGAAGAAAAAAATCCTGCACGTTTTTTCGGTAGTTGCGTGTGGCCAATAAATATACAGTTCTGTGTATTGTGTACACATGTTATGGCCATATAATTTTGTATTAGCCATACGCCATGCAGATTTTGGATTAAACGATTGACATTTGTAATTTTTAGATATTGGCAGTAAAAAGTTTAAAGAGAAACGAAGTCATCAGTAAGTATAATATTTCTCGATTTAATCTTTCTATTATTTTATAGAATTTTCAAAATAAGTTTCCTTAAGTGGCCAATAACTGCAGCGTTTATTCTGTAATAAAGTTAATTAAATTTCATAAATTTAGTTTAGTAAACATGTGGTTTACTTAACTAAATTTATAGGATACTTACCTAAATTTATCTTAGGAAAACATTGAAATTGAATTGAATTGAAGGAAATATTGAATTGACTAAAATAATTTGTCTTAAAGTTTAAAAAAAAAATATTCAATATTTTTTTAGACTCTNTGTATACAATTAAAGTCTTGATGAATACTAAAAAGTGAAAATTTATTATGTTAAAATATACAACACGCTTTAAATAATATTTAACTACAAAATAAAATATTTAAATTTGTAGAAAGAATAACAAATATTTAAAAATATAATGATAATTTTAATAAAAAGTCAATCCTGTAATTCAAAACTTTGGTACTTAAACTTATAAAGTAACTGAAAGGTTGTAGAAGAATGTTTAACAGTAAAATTTATTACTTTTTTTGCTTATTCTGATGAATTATTTTATGACTTTTGCGTGTCCTTATAATGAGAACAGGTAATTTACGTTTTTATCGTATGAATAACAGCGTGTAAACGAACAAACTTGGTCTAGGTTCAAATTAAAAACAGATATTAAGTTGATAAATTGAAACATTTAGAAAGTTTTTATATGATCCTAACTTTAAGCTCCATTTTAAATTTTTTAACTAAATTCTAAAGAAAAAAATTGAATTTTGCATTTTTCTCTCTAAATAAACTTTATAAACAAACAAATTATGACTTTGTAAGAAATTGTAAAATTTTCATTAGTGAAAATTTACATTAAAATTGTAGAATTGGGTTTAATATGTAAACTTTATTTGAATTTATTATACATGTTGCAAACATTTTAAAGAAATTTTTCAATATTGTTAAAATAGTTTAGCTGTATAAATCTTTCTTCGATGTAGAGCAGCGAGAGGTTCCTGAAACTTCATGCGTTGGCAACTGGTTCAGGTTGTTTGTGCCTAAAAATGTTACCTGACATTTGAAACAGATGAAATTTGGCTTTTATATATCCTTATTACTACAAAAATTATTTAAAAACTAATAAAATTTTCTTAAAAATTCTTAACGTTTTCATCTTTAAACAAACCATTTTATCACCTGATCATAATACAGTTACTTTAGTTAAACCACTGAACACTAGTTTAATAAAATTTTCACTTATGTCCTTTTTTAAAAACCAAAAACTTAGCCTTCTAGTTTTTATATTAAATATTTATATCGTAAATATAGAATCAAAACTCTAAATTTTTCAGTTTTTAAATAATAAAGTATTTCTATAATATTCCTATAATAGAGCACAGAGTATAATAAAATATGCTTATTTGGTACTATAAGCAGATATGTAAAATTCTAAACGATTACATAAAACAGCAAATTTTTGGTTTGGCCGATTTTCAAGTCTTTTTCGAAAATTACAGTTTTACAGTTTGGTCCTTTTTATAGGATGATTGTTACTCCAGCGTTTAAATAATTTTTAATCGACAAATTCTTTCTGTTATAAATACTTAATTCAAAAGAGGTTTTCTCTTTCTCTGCAAGGACTTAGAAATTCTATGAGTAAATTTTAGAACATTTGGAAGCATTCGGATAATTCCCGTTATTTTTATCTACATCGTGTAATTCAGAAAAAAATTTACTCCTTTGTTCTCTTGAGTTCTCTCCTTTGTCACTTATTTTCTGCTTACATTCTGGTGATTCCTTCTCTTTTCTTGACCAACGTGGAATTATATCTAGGAAAATATCCTCTAACAGTCCAGTTTCAATTCCTGTCGTGTTTTACATCAACTTTGTGCCAATCATTTCATTGGTAATTCCTTATTTTAAACGAGTTAGTTATTGTTAAAGAGTTTCATTGCTTGCCAATGGTTGTCTTCTAATTTGATTGTCATCTGTTAGAAGAATAGTAAATCTGTACTTAAAAATGCTGAATTGGTCTAGTGTTGCACCGTCTTTACTCCACAAGGTGTCTTCTGAATTTAACAAAATTCACGTTCATTTTAACAAATTGCAATCTCAGTTTTACCAGTTCCACTTCTGAGGAACGGAAAAGGCTATGCTTTCCAATTTAATTTATGTTTTATTGGTTATTTTAACTGTTTTCTTAGCCCCGGTAATATCGTAATGCCTATCGCTGCACATTACAACCGAAATTCCTCATGTTTGTCTGTCCCGTGATACCGGTTAAACATTGCTAGCCGTTCATTCTATTATTCTACTGTGGGCCATTGCCAAAATTTAGAACATTTCCTTTGTATTGATTTTAAACTTTTCAAGAATACGTACAGAAAAATACATTATTCCAGAAATCCCACGATTTAATACAACTTTACGTCGCGTACTTGTATTTTATTGTATTTTATCTTTGCTTTATTTATTGTATTATTTTTATTGTACTTTATTGTATTTTAATGCTTTTTTGTATTTTGTAGCTTATTGTAACTTTATATATTTAGCTTTTTATTTATTTTGTATTGTTATTTAGCTGGTTTTAAAATAATAATCGAGGATTTTCTTTATTACTGTGAGATAATAATCGATAGTCTACGGACTT
>NW_019388540.1:0-6644 GCF_000671375.1 Centruroides sculpturatus
TGACCATGGGAGAGTTTTCATCATCATCATCATCATCATAATGACCAAACTGAAATCAAAGCCAAATATGAAATGTTTTATGACAGAATATATGTAGCATGCAATGCCATAATGTTGTAAATGGCAAAAAATAAGCTTTTCAGGGGAGGTAAAAAAAACACTTTTTTGAGGAAAGTGAATGAATTCATTTCAATTTTATAATAAAAGGGTAAACAAACTCACTAGGTTACAAATTTACTGGAGTAACAAAATGTTATAAACATAAGCACTAACATTTTAAAGCACCAAACATCATGTGATTTGCACTTTGGCACTTTAAACATTATGGCTTGTATGTAAATTCAACTTCAAAATATAGCCACTTATAGTGCCACTATTGTCACAATATTTTTTGCAGAAGAAAATATTGCTTTTAGAATTCAATTCTTTAATAAAATGTATTTAGAGAAAAATGGCATTTACAATGTTATGGCATTTCATGCTTCATTTTATATGAATACTGTTAGTTTTGATTCAGTTTTCAATTTTTATTGATCAATGATTGAATTATAAAATTAAATAGCAAACTATGTTATAAAACATTTCTACTTATATAATATTGCACAAGCAAATGCATATGAAATCATATTAAAATATAAGAAAATGCAACATTCATTCAACACTCAATTTAATAAAGATTAATTATTGTATAGGCTTTGTAAATAAAATTAATTTTTGAAGTTATCTTAAATTATATTAAACCAATGATGAACAACCTGTGGGCTACATGCTGCCTGTGAGGTCCTACTATGCAGCTCCTGGGGCTTTGGTAATGTAATTTTATTTTCCTGTTTTCTGCCTTATGTTTGTTATGCAATGCTAATTAATAATTGCCCGAGATATCTCGGGTTATGGGCTTAAGGGGTTTTAATTAATTTAAATTAAAATTAATTTAAGATGATACTGTGACAAAGAATATTCAAACTAAACTAGACCTGTAAAAGTATGAGAATAAACTATATATTACTAATTTACATATCATTAGTTTAAACCTACTGAATACTAAAATAATATAAAGCCTGCAACTCCATAAGAAAAAAATGCATATGACCTCCTGGAGCCTACAAAGTTCATCCCTAGCCTACTTCCAGAAAAAATTTTTTCTTTAATGTGCTAAACAATATAAATATGATGAATTTAGATTATAATTTTACTAGATTTTATCAAGAATTAATAAATTTAAGAATATATATCTAAAACAGGTATATCATACAAAATTAAAGTCAAATAATTACCGGATTAAATTGGGATACTTTATATTACGCAATCAATTTGGTACTAGAGAGAGGAATTAGGCACCATCTCTTAATAACTAATAATTATAATTAATAAAGTTATTAAGACCTATAGCCATGTCTAATCTGATAGAATTTGGCATTGGTTGGTGTCTAGTTTGGGACACTACTGTTAATAATTAAATAATTTGGCACTAGAGGTAGGTGTTATGTGTCATCTCTTATTAAATTTAATAATTAATATTGAATAATTTTTAGAAAATTCTGGATGAAAAGAAGTGAACCAGAACAGTATTCAAACTCACAACTGCTGCTTACCATGTGGATGCATTGCCAGTTACACTACCTGGACCTCTGTTTGATCCCTCACTTCAAGACATATATAATTTAGACATAATTATCCTCGGTTACTTACAGCTTTGACTGGAGCGACACTTTACCCATGGTCTATAATCACCTGCTATGGCACTCAGCCAGCTATTGCTTTACCTCAGCATGCTGTATATTATTTAATTAAATAGTAGCAGTAAAGTACCCCAATTTAATCAGGCAATCGTTTGGCTTTATTATGAATATCAGGCTTCAAGGTGTTTATATGCTTAATATACAAAATTAACAGTTTCTTTCTTCACTTTTAAGGAAGTTATACAAAATACTCAGTCAAACCCTATCAATACAAAGTTGAGGGGACTTAAAATTGGCCTTTGTATTAATAAGGTTGCATTATGCAAAATTTACAACAAACAAATCAAGTTGTATCATGCAATGGTAAAAATCAGATTTTCTTCCGGTTATTTCACTGTTTTATCTTATTTTGATATGTTTAAAATAAATAAATAAACTATGTATTGTTCCAAATGTACATTTTATTGAAATATAACTAGCTTAAAGATTCAATGCTTATTTTTCAACATTGGTTAGAATTGGTAGAACAGTGAAGGAGTTATTGGTTATAACAGGCTGACTTTGCTGCCAAATTGAATCCAGGAGTTGGATATGCATAATACTTTACAAATTAAAAAATAGGTTTTGCTTGGATTTCAATGGAAATGATTTGTTTTTAATTTTAAATTACAAACTAATTATAGTATTTAATATTTGTAATTCAGTTGTTTCATTATTTCCATTATTAAAGCAATTACAAATAATAAGTATTTTATAAGACAGTTTTTTAATCAAAAATTATCCAATCCTATTAACTATTTTTGAGTTGGTGTGAAGATCATTGGTATGGCATATACTGCATTGACAATAATGATAACACTGGTGTCATAAGTCAGTAACACTGACGTTGTTGTAGCTACTATTAAAGTTGAAAAATGCATTCATGGTCATAATATGGCTCATATGACTTTGTAGAAGCTGGAAAAGTGTGCTTCATATTAAACAATAATAATACACCCTACAATTTTGGCTATAGGCCATGGTCTATATGAGATTATATTCATAAAATTCATCATATATAGCTCATGCACAGGAGAAACTAATACAAGAAAAACATGATTACCAGTAAATACTGTAATTACAGTATTTACTGGGAAAAATGTAATAAAATTCAGTAACTTTCCATAAAAATAACCTGAACTTTTCTCATAAAACTTATTATGGTAAGTTAAAGATATGATGATTAACTCTAGTTTGTAGCAGAGTGAGATTTACATAAATAATAATATTCTTGATACTGTTCCTTTCCTCTCAGTTTTTATTCTGGAATTGTACTCTAAAACTTTGGCTATAGGCTCTAAAACCTTGCTATATATGCTAGCAACTTATCTATGAAAGTGTCAACATTCCTTTACAATTTTCATTTTTGTGATTTGTATATACAAGAGCAGCCTGTATCCAGGGTTTTAAAGTAATTGTTATTGAATCCACAGAACCACAACACATTTGATATTACATATTGATTAATATTTTGTATTAACCAAACTCATTAACACTGAAATGCTTATCCTTGTCCACTGCAAATCTATTTTGCATTAATGCAGACTATGAATAAACCATAGTAAAATCCAATAATAATGGGATTTGACTATGTTTGTTTTAAAACAAAATTTTAATTTTAAAATATAGCACAGGCTATCTTAAGCAGATAATGTTGATGATAATAATATGGATGTATATTTTCACTTACTTTCATTAAAGTATACCTTGAAACCTCTAAATTTGGGTTTTAATCACATTTTTCTATTATCAAAACTGTTTTAAAATAATTTGAAAATGTCTAAACATTTATGGAAATTTCTCTCTCTATTTTAAAATAATAGTTTATTTTTGTCATAAAATCTAGATTAACTTTAAAACCATTTCTTCAAACTTATTTTATGTACACAAAGATTTTCAATATACCTAATAAAATTTTTTGATTAATTTGGCATTAGCTGGATATAATAGTTCTTTTTTTTTTTTATCTAGATCAGAGCCATTTAATGATATATTATTTTCTTATTTCATGATTTATAATTTAGAAACTTTTGTAAAATATTGTAATTAACTGAATTGGCATAAATATACAATTAATTGCAATAATTCAGTTTAACAATATTTTCATAAAATTAATATTAAATTGAAAATTTTTCTGATTAATGACTTTGTAGATTACTATCTTATTAAGTTATCTATTATTTATTATTATATAAGGGAATGTAAAGAGCTTTTTTTCCTTCTGGAATGCCAACAGGCTAAATTTTTATTATTAATCTTGAATAATTTTAAACATGATATTTATAATTTATTTTTAATTTTGAAGTCAAAAGTGTAATATAAAATTTTTAGGTCTTTGTGGAAACTGGATAGAAATAGCCTATGGCACAAGCTCTGGAACAGTTAGAGTTATTGTTCAGCATCCAGAAACAGTCGGTCATGGTCCACAGTTATTTCAGACATTTACAGTTCATCGTAGTCCAGTTACAAAAGTTGTTTTATCTGAAAAATATCTTATTTCAGGTTAGAAATTAAAAGATTTTATTAAAGCCTTATTTATTTTGTTTAAGAATGGTAATATAATTTTTTTTTTTTTTTTTTGTTTTCAGCATGTTCTGAATATAATCACGTACGCACGTGGAGCGTAACAAGATTTAGAGGTATGATATCTACTCAGCCAGGTTCGACTCCGCTTGCATCATTTAAAGTTGTTTCTCTTGAAGAATTAGAACCTGGAATAAGTTACGGTACTGGTAATGATTGTGGTGAGTTAAGTTTTGTAGTTTTATAATCATGTTATTAAAATAAAATTTAATATTTAATATTTTATTTTTATAGGACCATATGGAGAGCAGGATGATGAACAAGTATTCATTCAAAAAGTTGTGCCAGAAACTGATCAGTTATATGTTAGATATGCTTCAACTGGTAAAAGGCAAGTTAGAATTTTATACAATATTAATAAATCTCCACACTTTTGTGTTATTTAGAATCAGAACTGTTAAATAAAATTTTGATTATATCTCAAATAAAAAGTGAATTATTATTGTCGCTAACAAAATTATAGACAGAAGTCTATTTTATAGTTATAGCTATAACATTAGTAATTTCTGTCATCGATGTTGCAAAGTTGGTTAGCAAGGCATCATTTTTAAGTTTAGAAATTTTCTTAAATAGAAAAATAAATTCTAATATGGAATTTATATTTTTTAATTTTAAATTAAAAGTTACTTAAATTGATTACATTTACCAACTAACTGAGAGAGTGAGTAATTAACAGACACATCTAATTAAAAAAACTAATAAACTGAAGTTATAAATACAGTACATTTTCTCTAATTTGAACTCTCTACTTAATCCAAATTACTTTTGTTCATTTTCTGCTATATGTTCCATTCAAAAACAAAAAGAAATTGTAAATAGATTATTGTTTAAAAATATGAGAAATTTTTGTAAAATTAATATAAACATTTTTTGTGTGTCTGTAGTCATTTTTTGACTTCCTGTTCTTTGTATATAACCCCTCTAATCCAAGGAACCTTGTACAATAATTATGTTGGATTAATACATATATCTGGTTGTTTCTCTCTCTGCATAGACTTTTTTTAGATAGAAAGATTTTACTTTAGGTATCGTTATTTATTAAATAAACCAAACAATGTGCTACTTGTGCTAATTACAATTTTACTTTTCAGTTTAATTTTTATTCATTTTTATATTTTACTAAAATAAAATACATGAATTCTTACAGAATATGTATCATCAGATCAGTAGATGGTACAACAATTAGTGCTTTTTGTGTTCATGAGTGTGAAGGTTCAAATCGTATGGGTTCTCGGCCTCGAAGATACATATTTACAGGACACAGCAATGGAGCTATTCAGGTAGTATCTGTTCAGATTTTATAAATTTTAAAGTTTATAAAAATTTGGTTAAAATGAAAATTTTTTTACACATTTAGATGTGGGACTTGACGACGGCTCTTGATTTGGCAGTTAAAGGCGAAGCAGGCAAGTTTTAAAGTAATCATATCTATTAGTTTTTATTATTTAATAAAAATATTTTATCTGAAAATTAATCTTTTTTCTAGTTTCTAATCATAATGGTGGTCCTTCTCCACATGAATTACTTAGACTTTTGGACCAATGTGATCTCACAAATTCCCATTGCTCAACACCCTGTATTAGTCCATCACCTTCTTTAATTAATAACAGCATAATGCGACTTAAGGCATCAAACCTTGCCTTTTTAGCTCATCAATCACTAATTACTACCGATAATCCTAGGGTAAACACTACCGAAGAAGAAAATGATGGAAAAATAACACACTGCTGATAATGCCAAAGAATTAATAATTAAAATTTAATTAACTTATATTGTTTATAAAAACTTTTTTTTGTAACTTGTGAAACAAAAGTTATTAGTTGTTTTTTAAAAAAAGTAAGTTTTCAAATATTTAACATGATTGTTGTAAAAGTTATTTTATAGATATACTATATAAGAATGAAAGGCAAAGAAAATGCTTGATGGTAAATGTATTAAATTGAATAGTATGAGTGAATTATATTTTCTAGAAAAATAATTTATTTATATAGTTTTTTAATAGCTAATTATTTATTGTTATGTCAATAGGTTTGTTAATTGATTGTAAAATAAACATTGTGATTTATAGTAGATGTAAGTGCACTGTGTATCAGTTGATCATTTTAATTTACATTTAGAACGAATGTTGCCTAATAAAATTTAAATTATATTTACCAAATTTAGCTTTGATATGAATCACAATGTTTATTATTTAGAACATCCTTGATAAAATTTAAAAACAGATTTCCTCCCATTACAATTAAACTAACAGATAATTATTTAATATATCAAACCATTTGATAAATTCTATTCATCCATTTTTTATAGTAATTCAAATGTATATTTAAACTTTAATAATAATGT
>NW_019388541.1:0-6646 GCF_000671375.1 Centruroides sculpturatus
TCTATGTATAGAAAATACTTAAAAATTAAAGGGATTCGCTATTTTTACGTAAATTTCCACTTACGCCAGGTATCTTTGAAGATATTAATGGCACAAGTTGGGGAATTCTATGTATTTCGAATACGGTAACAATACAGAGATACCAATGAATAAGTTGAATGTAAAAATATTGAATCATTGACATAATAAATGTAACCATCAAATATTTTCTTTTTACATTTACCTAATACAAAAAATGAAATATTTAAATCTTTTATTGAAAACGTAATTAAAATGGATCGAATGGTGGCAAAATATTATCTGTTACTTGGAAATTCGATTTTCTTTTAAGGCTTTAAGATTCTTCCGCCACGAAATATTTCGATCAGAAATTATAATTATGAAACTTGCAGGATGCGATAAGTGCTTAGGTACCCTAATCGCGTTAATTATCGTATTCGTTTAGAAATTTTCAAATATCGACCATCGATCCTAGTTACGGTCGATTATATAAGAAAACTTTATTAATTCTAAGAATTAATGACGGTCTTCTTCCGATAATCATTGCCTTTTTTTTTTTTTTCGTAAACGTCTACGAATTCCAACTTGATTTTCTAATATTATATTATTAAATACTGTATTTTAACAGGAGAATTCAGAGAACATATTTGTTAAACGGAAGTCACTAAATATACAGAAGTATCTAACATGTATTAATAATTAAACCAGACTTTACATCAAGTTCGTCGTTAAGTGTTGCGAGTGACATAGACCGATCATCTCTGATTTATACAATTATATTTTAACAAATTATAATCAGATTATGTATGAATTTTAGAGATTAATGTAATTTATCGAAAGTAAATAAAGAATTATTTTATTAGAACGTCATATATCGGAGAGATGTCAGCAAACTCTTCCGAAACTATAGCAACAAAGTGCTTTAAACAATTCTATTGTGCGAAACTTTCCTGTTTTGTTGACCACGTAAGCGGGAATAAATGTCAATTTAGTATACTAGAACTCGTGGCCATTTAAGTGAGGTTGAAGTAGCCACGTCTAAGGAATTTGATTTATATTAAAAATTGTTTGAATCTAATATTTCTAGTTTATTTTCATTTGTAAAGATTAGTTTTATTGACAAAGTATAATATAAAAAAATATTTCTCATATAAAATGCTAATCCTTTTAATTTGCTAGCTTCTCGAAGAAACTCATTCTTTCTCATTCCTCGATAAAAGGAATTTAAATCTTAAAATAGAAGGAATAAGAAAAAACATATTTCTATGAAGTTGCCTTATATTTACAGGGTGGCTAATAAATACTTTTAAATAGTTTACTTAATAAACGATACGTTAACGATAAATAAATAATCATAAAAGTTACTGTAAAAATTTTATTAATAATACTTTTTCTCTCTCCCATCTCTCCTTCCTATATGTACTGTACTCACATTCCCTCTTATTTGGACATTTTGAACGATGATGATGATGATGATGATGGTGTTGAATATGCAAGCACAATACTTAGCTGAACGTGTGACTAGATGATTGTAGGTGCATAAACAGTGTACTACAGTAGCGATAATCTACTTTCATCCTTTCGACGATACATTAGAAGAATCATCACCTTCAGACGTCAAAGGATCATCGGTCGGCTATCTTGATGTTAATGCTTTTACAGGAAATGGGTCAATGGCTGGGTGTCAGGAGTGGGGTGTGTGGAAAGATGTGGATTATCTGAAGTTGATGGTGTTGTTACCCTTGTGAATGACATTGTAATCGGTAGCTGTTTTCTTTTTTTCTTCAATTTGTCGAAGACTTGGTGAAGTAGCTGTATGTCTTCGGTTTTTACTTTGGTAACTTTAATTCTTCAGATGTGATGCTTTCCTATGTTAGTTTTCACTTCTTCGGACAGCATATCTTACACGTCATCTTTATCAGATTCTATTAACTGTTTTCTGTTTCTACGATTTTCCTAACTTCGCCATCAATGCTAAGGTAGCATTTAAAAATATCCATAAAGTCACTCCATAAGAGTTTCTAGCAAGAATTTAAGCAAGTACAGTACAAGTAAAAGGCTTCAATTCATCCTTTTCACCAAAGATAAAGATTACTGCATATGCAGTTATGAAGGACTTTCAGCACTAAATTGATTCAACATTGATCCAGATCAATTTCTGAGCGAATTCCGTGAAAAAAAAACCAGGTAAATGTAAGTAGCCTTGACACTCTTGTTGTGAGTCCGTGTATGGTGGGTAATTACTTCGGTGATGTTAATAAGTTTAAAACTGTCATTATGTATAATACTTTCAAGTAAAAGAATTCATTAAATTCATTCCTAATTAAATAAGATTAATTAAGATAATTAATAAGATTCCTAATTAATAATCATCGAAGATCAGCATTCAAATAGAAATTTATATATATACATATGTATAACTTACATAATATATGTTATGTTAGTTACGTTTAACGAACACAAAACTATTAATGATTCTTCACTTTACTTTCTCTTCAATATCTTTTTTAAATTGATATTTATGAAAAATATTTAATTATATTCGCAACTTTGTATAATTTACAATATTTAAATAATTAATTAATTTGTTCCTTACAGACTGTCAATTTAAGAAATGTTTTTGTAATTGGAACCGAGTGTTATCGTTTAAATTTCATCATTTCTCCTCAACCTCAATGTAATCATTTAGCTATAATATAAATTTACGATGTCGTTGACACTTTTCATTGTTTCTAAATTACCAAATTTGCTATCGGTTTGTTATTTCGGTCTCTCATATGTCAAGATTCTATATTAAGGGGAAGAGCTTACGTTTGTTAAAAACATTCGGATTTATGAATTTATTTGCTAACTTAAAATAATTTAATTATGAAGATTTCCCATTCGTTCCTTTAATCTTTGTTTTCTCCTTTCTTGTTCGAGATAAAATTAAATTACATAAAACTTAGTAATTTCCAGAAAGATAATTGTCCAATAGGCGAAAGTAAAAATAAGTTAAGTTGCTGTCACAATAACCAAAGATGTTAAAGTTAATGTAAGAGAGCTCTCGATATATCCGTGTAAAGTAATTAGTAAAGGTCAACATCCACAGTATCTCGGGTACTTTAAAATAATGATATATATATATAAAAAATCTAATTAGCGTAAAACGGTAAAGAGCATTCTCGCATTAAAATAAAATAAAGACCACTTTAAAAAAAGATATATTCTTACGATTATTTACGATAAAGTAAAAGTAGGATAAGTAATTTCCAGTTCTTTAAGATAAAATTTTATAGTTAATACCATTTTGTATTTATGAGGAATAACGAAGAGAGAAGCGTAATTGTTAATAATGACGATAAAAATGCTCTCGTGAATAACAAAATATAAATTATAGACTGATTAATTTATATACTAAAAATTATAATTAAAAAAGCGTTTGCTGTGTAATTCGAGAACCAAAAAACACAAGAGAAAACAACGATGATTTTTCTTTGATTTTAAGAATTTTTTTATTTAAAATACTTTAATATTAGTAAGGATAAAATAAAAGTTAAAGGAAACACGATCGTCATCTGCAGATACAAAAAAAAGAACCTATTAATATTAATTTCGAAAAAAATTAGTAATTACTACTTTAAAGTAACTGGAGATTAAAATGAAAAAATCATCAGCTGAGCGTGTCTAATACATAATGTTCAATCCTCTGTATCAACACATATTTTGGCTTTAGGTTATTAGTAAAGAAATTTTCTACACGAGTAAAACTACACACCGTGAGATTACAGTAGTTTCGAAGTATCGAATTTGTGGCTTGCCTTAAGAGCGACAGCATCTGCAACCGACCAGCTGACGACGAACAACAGATCGAAGTATTATTAAATATGATATTCTGCCGGGCGAAAGTCACCGAGGAACTATCCAAAGAATTCAAATTTCATCAGTTTTCGTTACGAAGATCGAACTCGCGAATAAACTTTGATTAATGATGCTTAATCGTTCCTTCGACGTCGATCAATTGATTGAGTTTTTGCCCTACTCTCACTCTCATTTTTTTAAATAAAAGTTTTCTTTAATCTACACGTAGGTCTGTCTACGTTACGTTATCAAAAGGGTTATATAACCTGTTGAACTGCTGTAAATGATTTATTCAGGAGACTTTTGTCAAGGAAAGTGTAGGATGCTTTTTCGTACAATCACTATACTACTCAACTGATGCAATTTAAAAAAAAAAAATCTTCTAAATGTCCTGAATACGAACGTGGTTAGCAACATCGAATTCATACCCCAGATTTAGGACATCTTTACAAGCCATAATAGAATTTCGAATAGTGATGAATATGTTACTGTAAATGCTCGAACTATGGTAAATCCTAAGATCTTCCAGTAAAACCTAAGATTTATCAAATCTTTGTGGTAAAAGTCCGAAATGTTCTGCGATCATCGCTAATTTCGAACTTTTACCAGCATTTACTCGGTATATCTTAGGTTTTACCTCAGAGACACGGTAAATGTTGAAAAAATAGTCTCCGCTTTCCCCACCGTTCCGCGTAGTCGCCTTCTCTGGCCTCATTCGATCGTTTGACAAGTTAGAACACGCACGTTAATTCTAATCTTGTTTGAGATTTCGTTGTCTAAAAATTATTTATGAATCAAGATGAGTATGAAACGGAGATTTTATGAAATAATGGACGAGTTCGTTGCAAGCAAGAAAGATAATAACTTTTATCTTAATAGGGACAAATACGCAAAGTGCTTGAAGGAAGTAAAAGCTGCAAAGAACATGAAAAAGAAACAAGCTGTTCATTACAGGCGTATAAAGCGTTACGACATTTTGACTATAGGCGGTGAAGAAAAACTAATTGCACCTATGAAGGAAGAGGATGGAGAAATAAGGTATTACATTTGTTACGAAGACTTATTCAATATTCTCGAAGAAACGCATGTTGCTGTTGGCCACGGTGGAAAGACACGGATGCTTAAGAAATGTAACCGCAAGTATAAAAATGTAACAGTTGAGGCTATTATGACATACTTGAAGCTATGTCAAAAGAAACAGAAGACTTTGAAAAAGGGCATTGTCGTCAGACCTATACTTCACAGTGAAATGAACTCACGCTGTCAGGTTGATCTAATAGATCTACAAACCAGCCCATATGGAAATTATAAATTTATTTTAGTTTACCAAGACCGTCTTACCAAATATGTGATCCTTCGTGCGCTTCAAACTAAACGCGCCGTAAGTTGCATACCATCTTTTGGATATTTTCACCACTTTTGGAGCGCCGAGCATCTTTCATTCCGATAATGGTCGAGAATTCTCTAACCAAGTTATTGAGAGTTTATGTCCGGATGTTTTACATCCGGCTCCATGTGGCCGGATGTAAAAATCGTACATGGAAAGGCAAGACAGCCAAAGTCAAGGATCAGTGGAGCGTGCTAATCAAGACATAGAAAATATGTTGAGCACGTGGATGGAAACCAATCAGTTATTAAAGTGGTCAGAGGGTTTAAGATTCATCCAGGCGATGAAAAATAGAGCATATCACGAGGGAATCAAATGTTCCCCCTATGAAGCAATGTTTGGTTGTCCAATGAAAATGGGCCTTGCAACTTCAGCAATCCCTAATGATATGATTAGAGTTATAAGATCTGAAGAAGATTTAGAGAAGTTGTTGCATTCGCGTGACAATATGGAACAAAATAATGACATCGAAAATGCAATCGAACAGGACAAGGAAGAAAGCATTGTTGAAAATAAGTCAGAAGGGGAGATAGACAATAGCACTCTCAACGATAAAACACAAGAAGATGAAATGATTATTACTGAGAAAATGAAGGCGAAGCAAATAACCGATTATTCCAATGTAACGATTCAGAGACAGATAACATGATTGAGTCTCAGGAAGTTCTTGTAACTATAGAGCCAATACCAAAAAAGATAGAATCTGTAGTGACTATAAGAAACAACGCAAACTTGAATTTGGAAAAACAAGCTGAAAAAATGAAAGCCACGTCTGTTGATAAATATTCAAATGTGAAAATTGGCCAAAATGTAAGATTGAAAGTGCCTGAAATTGACAAAGTTAAAACCTACCCGAAAAGCGTTATTGCAGTTGTAGTAGATGTAAAGGACAACGAGTTTTACCAACTAGATACCAAAATTGTACTACTAAAGCAGCTTTATACACAAAGTCAATTTACTTCATGCCCTAAAGACTTTATCAAGATAGAAGTTGTTAAAGGTAAAGAAGTGAGTCTTCGAGAAGTTGTCGCAAAATTGTCTTTGACCGGAGGACAAGGTTTCAAGAAGTGCAACTGCTTAAAAAAATGCCTAACGAAGAAGTGCGCTTTCAAGTCATCAAGATTACTTTGTAATTCTAAATGCCATGATAACTCTCCATGTTGTAACAAACTAAAATCCTTTTTTTTTACTTTTATTAAATGACAATGAATACCAAATGATTAGAAAAAATACTGAGATTACTGATTAGCTTAGCCAACGTAAGCTATTATATTATTTTTTACAAGATAATTTAATTTTTGTTATGTTAAAAAAGTATTTTTAAACTGTTTCACTAGTTATTAATAAATAGGACTTAGTAAGTTTATAATAATTGCAATAAATGATTATTAAAATACTCATAGTTTTATTTCCAAAACC
>NW_019388542.1:0-6653 GCF_000671375.1 Centruroides sculpturatus
TGGTTTACACCATCCAGACCGTGTGATTTTTTTCATCTAAAATGTAAACTGTTGCCATTTTGTATCCCAAGACTTGTGATCTTATCATAAGTCAATCTTGCGGTTTTATATTATTTAGTTAGAGGATGTTTTCTTTTCACCCCCTTTCTTAAGTCGTCTTGATAATTTTATAACTCTGAACAGTACGAGGATGAACTTGGTTAGTTCACAATTTTCAATCGTGATGTCACATTGTCGCTTTCAACTCTCAAAATTTTCCTCTCATATCTTCCATTTAAGTTTCAAAAACAATGTTAGAAGATTTTCTAAGTTTTATTTATCACCTTTTTCAGTATAATTCTACACAACAGTGTGACTTCTTTCTATTTGGGCAGCTACACCGGGATAATTTTATACTAACGGACAAAAAACATCAATTTGTTTTTGTTCTATCTCTGAATTATGCAACTTTTCCAATGTTTGTCAAATGACTTGAAAATTTACACAAATACATGCAAATCCCTTTATGCACGCACGCATTCTTAATTATTTACATTTATATGAAAATTTGAAATTATTTTTTCAGTTGTATTTAAAACTTTAAATTAGCTGGTTTTCTTTTCTAGAAAGACATTTTCCAAAACTATTTCTTTCATTATTGTATAAAACTACTATTTTGCTTTCTTGAGACATGAACATGATTGAACCAATAATTCTAATAAAGTTAATTGTTTAAACTTGGCTGTCTTTAAAGATTTGTCTACCACTATAAGTTCAATAGTACTCAATGATAGCTTCTGTATAAGGGGCATTGATGCTATTAAATTTTTGGTAGTTAAAGGTCCAGGAGATGAGGAGATGGAGATAGATGTCATGTGTCATACTTCGAGAGGGGTCGGACTTAATGAAGAGATTATTCGTTATTAACATTTATAATTTTTTACGAAACATAAAAGTTATTTTTTAAATAAAAATCTCACAATAGCCGGGAAAGTTACGCAACTCATTGCTGGCTTTATTTGAGTTATTAAATCAGATTGGAGAAACATATCCTATAATTTTTCGGAAGGAAAGGAAACAACTTTAATCTATCAATTGAACTATCACTAATGATAGCAAAAGAGCCAACGATAAGATTCAAAATGTCAGACGAGTCAGCCCATAAGTTAACTATATAAAGAACAGCTGTATTCTATGGTTATTCTGCAATAAGAATTAATGAAGTTGCGGCGACAAATCACGGACTGGTGAGATGGCGCCACTCCTCTAGGAGTTTCCCGTGAATCCCGGATTGAAAAAAGGGAACAAGGGTTTTTCCCGGAGGGGATTCTGTGTATTGTTGCTTCTTGTCGGGTGATGCCACGAGCATGTGTAACTCTCTCTCAAGTGTACTCGTAAGAGTGTTGTAAATAAATGTTGTTTTAGTTTAAAACGTGGTCGTGGACTTAACTAATTCACGTTTACCGCCTTCTGATAAAGACAGTCTTTGTGGAGATGGAAATGGATAGAGAAAGACGGCCAGGTTTCGTCTAACCGATGGCGGCCATCCATTACCTCCAAAGTATAAACAGCAAATAATGTAAAGAGAGTATAATAATACAGATCAAATCAGAAAGCAAAAATGAATCAATAATGAATTAGGGAGTTATAACTAAATTAATTAATTAAAAACGGTTAATGTTACCTTACGTTCAAAGATGGTGGCACATCCGGTAATCTCAAACCTCGCGTATCTTTATGCAGCGCTCGAGAAGCGCTTTACAGCGAACACACTGAAACTGGTTTCTAATTGGCCAATACTGCTCGTGACGTCATTTCGCTACACTCTCGCTGCATAAAGAAACGCGGGGAAACCGGAGCGTTAATTGGTATCAACGTTGCCACAATGAAATTTCAAAACGTACTTCAAATAATGTACTATTTTCCTTCAAAATGTACTATTTCTGTGGTGGTTACCTTTGATATTAATATCAAAGGTATCCACTTTGATACTATCATACTGAATTTTTGTGCTTATTTCAAATTCATATTCATGAATACTTTGTTAAATATGAATAGAGGGGGTGCTCGCGACGTCACACGACTCCGCTTACGAAGCGCGCGCCATATTGATTGCTGTTGGTTTGGTTATCGACCTCGATATTGTCATCTAACTCATATTTTTATTTTATTTTAATTTATTATGGTTCGTTACATTACCAATTGAACTGCTTACAGTTAGAACTAAAGATTCTGTAACAAACAATTGAAAAAATTGTCACAATTTGTTGTACTCTAATAAACTTATCAAACAGTGTAGTTCCATTTGATTAATATAATTTTAATTTGTTATTCGGGAGTTTTGTCAACTGAACTTCCAATAATATGTAAAATAAACAAATAAATTTTGATTATCAGTCAAATGAATTACAATATTTATTCAATACCGTAATACTTTCTGGGTTTTCATTTTTTTTGCTTAAAAGTAGCAATTGTTACATCAAACTAAACAATTTGCTGTACAGTAAAGTATTTTATTCTATAAAATTTATACATTTTCTAAATCTTTTCGTGAGAGTAAAGCTGGCTGGAAAGAAAAATTTTTTTACAATTAGCTCTGGTAAAATACAGTGGAAACTGGTGAAGTCTCTATATCTGCTCTACACACTTTTCATAACAGAAGCAGTTATTCTACCTGATCTATGCACAAACCACAGTTTGCTTCTACTCTGTGCTAGTGTGTTTTCTTTAATAAAATCAACTTCTTCATCTGTCAGATGCAAAGTTTCAAATACTGTCCGGCAGTGATTTAACAGCTGATCCCAGGATAAGGCAGCTTTTTGGCATCGAATAGAATTGTAAGTGGGTTCTTATAGAAAGATGAATTGACAGTTTGTAAAAGAATTAGAGTAAGGGCTGTTTCACACTATGACCGACCCGACCGATTTTATAATCGGACCGATTAGTAGTAAAAGCATTCACACTATATGTCGGTGGCCGACTCATAACGACCAATCAGAACGCGTGTTATAGATCAATACACTAGCCAGTCATGGTAAGTTTCTTAAATTAAACAGAAAACATGGCCGTCATGGAAAGCGATCGTGCATTTAGATATATCGCGTCATTATTAGATTAGTCAATCACGTACCTTCAACGTTTAGTTAGTTTCTTAGAAATCTCGAATTATTTTTTTTATGTTGTCTTCATAATTGGCTCGCCGAATATCATAAAGCCACGGATATGTTCTGAATTCGTTTATTAAAGCTTCCGAGAAATCTATACTATTCGCCATTTTCTAATTTTGACGTAGATTGGATAAATCTAAACTCTGATTGGTTATAGCTTCGAAGCTCTCATTGGCTGTAGCTCACAGATTGCTCCGACCCGACTACAAATATTTAAATTTTCAAATCTTTCCGACTGAAACGACTAGTCGGTCGACAGACTGCTGTTGCCATGGCAACACGACTTGGAGTCGGTCCAGTCGGTCATAGTTTTTTTTTATTCTTTCCGCCCTGTGGGCACTAAGAGGGCCTCTTTTTGCAAGCCCATTATGGGGCTGCCGGGTGGTGAGGGACGGGGCCGACATATCCGAACGGACCACCCCCGAAAAATTCCTGGGGATTTTTCGACCCGTTCGGATTCGAGCCCGGGTCCCCCCAGAGCGGTAGGCCGGATGACCGCTCGGCCATCCGGCCGCCAGTCGGTCATAGTGTGAAACAGCCCTAACCTGGCATCACTGACAAAATTGCAGCAGTTGGATTATGAACAGAAATTTTTTTCAAAAACTGTTCAAATTCTCTCTTACTAAGTTTGTTTATACAAGTACTGTATTCCAAGTTTTATCACTTGACAAATAAGGTTTTTGTGTATATTTTTCTTCAAGGCATGCCGTTTGCTTGCAGTTGCAGCTGACGTAAAGTTTATTTTTCGCAGTGGTTTTTAAACACAATCTTTTACATGTGGCACAATCCAATTATTTGGTCGATCAGTACATGTCTGGGAGCTCTTTATTTTAATTCCTTCTGCAATGGCAAAAAGAATAGGTTGTTAGTCTTAGCGGAGATAATTCTTTGAAAAATTCCGCATACGTTTAATGAAAAAGTTTGCCATGGCGTTTTAGTTGTCTAAATTGTTGTGTGTATAAATCTTTCAACAAGTAGTATTTTTATTTCTCCTCTTCGGCATTCCAAAATCAGCCTTTCCTGGTCATCAAGTCTGCTCATTAAAGATTGGGATGTGGTAATCTAAGGTTGGCAAAATGGGTGTCTGAAGAAATTTTTCGGGAGAGCAAAGTTTGGAGACAAATACAATACTTACAGCAATAAATTTTATTTAATTATATAATTTTTTGGGTGTTTTTCACAATTAGATTATAGAATACAGTATTACATCAAAGCGCCCAATGGACAATGGTGTAAGGTACAGTACATATCTCAATCACTTTTACCATTATTCGTCTAATTATTCGTATAATGTGAGGAATTTGATTCCAGTGTGATCCGTGTTTGGCAAGTATGCTTCTGGCATTTACAGTTTACATAAATAAGTTTTTTTTTTTTTTTTTGCTCTTTCCGCCCTGTGGGCACTAAGAGGGCCTCTTTTAGCAAGCCCATTATGGTTTCGGCCAAGCCCACAATGGGGCAACCAAGTAATGAGGGACAGGGCCAACACATCCGGTCGGATATCCCCGAAAAATTTCTGAGAATTTTTCAACTTGTCCGGATCCGATTCCGGGTCCCCCATAGCGGTAAACTGCCAACTTGACCGATAGGCCATTTGACCGTCATGAATAAATCTGCACGTCTATCATGTAAGGTTGACACGTATACTAAAGTATTATTTAAATTTTATATTAATTTTACTTTAATTAAATCACACGATATAATGTTGAAAACTCGATTTTAATTTTGGGCTATAAAATTTTTATTTGTCTAATTGTGTGCGGTCTGTCGTCTGTTGCTTAAAATGGCTGACGACGGTCGTATTTGAATTTTAAGCGGGAGGAAAAAGTGTTATTCTCTCAGAAGTGTTCCTGTTAAAAGGTGCGAATAATAGAATGTGAGTAACGAAGAAAGTTTTAATTATTTTGTGATGTTGAACAGATTTTCAAAAAATAAACAAGCCCAAGTCATGTTTTTAATTAATCAGTAATCTATTAAAACTATCTCATATAGAAAAAGTTCATATCAAAGTGACTGCATTTTCATATTTTTAATACTGGTTTATAAGTCATACACCAACGTTTTCTCTAGAGACATACATGCTAGACATGTCCGAAACAGAATATTTGAGGGACAACTTCATTTAAAAAATTATAAACACAAGAGTGTCAAATTCTACCTAGGCAGCCCCAATGGCTGCACTTCCAACTGTTCG
Source organism: Centruroides sculpturatus (assembly GCF_000671375.1). Lineage (NCBI taxonomy): Eukaryota > Metazoa > Arthropoda > Arachnida > Scorpiones > Buthidae > Centruroides > Centruroides sculpturatus. Next base: position 5,341 of record NW_019388542.1, read on the forward strand.
TGCTCCCAACGCATTTCCCGGAGGGGAGCTGCCAGCAGGCCGCTGAGTGTTTAACGTCACTACTTATTGATTCACAGTAGTTCTTGAACAAAATAAAAAAAAAAAAGGAAACGTCTACTAAAAATATATTAGGTTGTTCGGAAAGTAAGTTCGTTTTTTTTTTTTACCACTAGAGGGATTAGTCGCATTATTCCCGCCATTTTCATTGTAAACAGTATTATCATTATATGTTTTGACAGCTAGCATTTTAAGGCTTATTTGTAAAAAATTCGTTTGATTTTGTGCAATTGTTTATTTTTTGTGTCCCATCAAATATGAAAGATCGAAAGCAGCATTTTCAGCATATTTTGCTCTTTTATTACCGAAAAGGTAAGAATGCTGTTCAAGCGAGAAAAAAATTGTGTGACGTATATGGAGAAGATGTATTGACAGAACGACAGTGCCAAAAGTGGTTTGCAAAATTTCGTTCTGGCAATTTCAATATTGAAGATGCACCACGTTCTGGAAGGCCAGTTAAAGCTGATGAAGACAAAATAAAGGCATTGATTGAAGCAAATCACCGAATAACAATAAGAGAAATCACTAACAGATTAAATTTGTCCAATTCAACCGTTTATGACCACTTGAAACAACTTGGTTTTGTTTCAAAGCTTGATATATGGGTTCCATGTGTTCTTAATGAAAGAGATTTGCTCCATCGCATTAACATCTGTGATTTGCTTCTCAAACGTCAAGAAAATGATCCTTTTTTGAAGCGAATCATAACTGGTGATGAGAAATGGATTGTATACAACAATGTCAAACGCAAGCGATCACGGAGTAGAAAAGATGAGCCAGCTCAAAGCACTTTGAAAGCTGATATTCATAAAAAAAAAGTGATGCTCTCTGTTTGGTGGGATTTTAAGGGAATTGTTTTTTTTGAGCTTCTACCAGACAATTCCACAATTGATTCGAAAGTCTACTGCCATCAACTGGACAAATTGAGTGATATTATCAAACAGAAAAGACCAGAATTGATTAACAGAAATAGTGTAGTGTTTCACCATGATAATGCCAGACCTCAAACAAGTTTGCTAACTCGTCAGAAGCTGTTGCAGCTCGGATGGGATGTGCTACCACACCCACCATATTCACCAGATCTGGCACCCTCGGATTATTACTTATTCCGATCTTTACAAAATTTTTTAAATGGTGAAACATTTACTTTAAATGAGGATGTCAAAAATCACTTGAATCAGTTTTTTGAAGGCAAAGATCAGAAATTTTATGAGCATGGAATCATGCTACTACCAGAAAGATGGCAAAAGGTATTG
>NW_019388543.1:0-682 GCF_000671375.1 Centruroides sculpturatus
AATTTAGAATATTTAAATAAAATAAACAAGTTAATTATAGAAATTCATTTAAAGATGACTTTTATTGTATTTTCTAAATGATAATTATTGTTTTAAAAAGATGAGATAACATTTACTATTCTTTGTTCCAATGAAGACAGATTAAGCAATGGAGGGATCTCTTCCAAGTAAACACATTCATTAACTCCGAGTATTGCCTTTCGTTTTGTTTTGCCTTCATTTAGCCATGGCAATTCATTTACTGGCTTTATTTCGAACTTTAGTTAATGATCTAAACAAACCTTAACACTTAAGCTTTTAAAATATGAATTCACTTTGATAAAACTAATTTGGGAAAGTTAATTGTTTAACTATTTTTATATAAAATATACCTCATTATATTACTATATATTAATAACACTGTGTCAAGGTCTAAAAAGTCATAAATTTAGTAAAAATATTTTAAAAAATGAATAAATAAATTAATTGAGTTATTAATTTTACTGCTTGGCCTAGAAATTTTAAGGAAATATTTACATTAAGACAAGTATTATTAATTACATCATTATGTTATTTTAATTATAACTATTAATTATATAATAATACGCTATAATTTTGTCATTATATGAATAAATATTTATTCATTTCAAATATAAAAATTTACTTTATAATTTATTCTTTTAAATTAAATTAAATATTAATT
>NW_019388543.1:1776-6687 GCF_000671375.1 Centruroides sculpturatus
AAACAAATTCCCTATTTTTTCCTGCTGTAGAAAATTTTTACAGGTTTTTTTTAAAAAAATTAATTAATTTAAAACGTATTAATTATCATTAATAACCTAATTAATAAATTAATATTTAATTTAGTTACAAAGAAACAACGTTTTCAATTAAAATTAATGGCAGTTTTTATTATTTTTTTCTACAGCACGGAAAAATTAGAAAAATAATTTAATTAATATTTTTTAAATAAAATATTATAAAAATATATATTTTTTTAAATTTAACATTTTCATTTATTGATTCCATTAAGAGACTTGATACGTGCTCTGTTCTTCAAATATTCTGATGAATTACAATTAAGTATTCTAGAAGTGTAGGATTAATGAATATAGCTCTTAATTTAATTTAAATCTTAATAAAGTTTTATAGATAATTATATAAGTTTTATTTTACAGAAATGGTTTCAAATTTGCCAGAAATGTATTAAATAGATTTGAAACGTCTGTTTTCCAATTACTTAATTATTATTAATTGAAATGCAGTTCGAAAATATGTAGTTTAAAGTTTACATATTTTGATTTTCATATGAAATAACCACAAATTAGTTATATTTTATATATTTTAAAATAATAATTATAATAATATTTAAGAATATAAACTAATTTAATGCAATAATCGTGTATATAAATGTAAAAGCCAAAAGTCATTTAAGTATATTACAGGAATGATTTAAATGTGTTTTGCTGCACGTATAAACGTGTAATTTATATAATGAGTGATATGAATTTAAATAACATTTTTTTACTCTTATTCTAATTATATATTTAATATTTTTTTTATTTTTCATTAGCTAAATAATTGTTCTGTATGTTAACGTTTCATTGAAGTAATTGACATAATAGTCTTGTTAAAAATCACTAAAATGTTAAAGAAAAAATAATTTTCTGGATTGTAAACGAATTAATAAGACTTTTTTTAAAATTTAAATAGATTTTTCGAAGGAAGATGCTCCTAATAAGCTATACATTAATAATTGGTTTTTAATTTTCAAATTGCAGACTTATAGATTCGTCCGTTGTCTGCCTGTTCGTCCTTCGTTAATCTCAAGAACAAAATTAGATAGATAAAAATTGAAAGCGTATATTTCTATATCTGCTCTCGATTTTCGACACCAAGTGTGGAAGAGTTTAGGGGTCAAAGACACGATTATAATGCATGAAATTTAAAAATTTCAGCCTATCATTATGACGACATGACAATAGATAATTGCAAACATTTTAATTCATTGTTAAGAATGTAAATTATTTTTAAACCATTATTTTATTATAATGTTTTAAAGATTAAAAAACAGCTGTTAATGTATAACAACTAAAAGCATCTCCGGTATGCAGTTACAACCAATTATCTCACTTAATAAACGTGCCTATTTAGGAGATAATTATTAAATTTTTAGAAAAAGAATTTATATAAATCGTCAAGAAAATAAAATAATTTATTACATTAAATATATTTAAATTATAATTGGAAATAAGACTTGTTTATTTTACCTACAGTATTATCTTTTAATATTGAACATGATCTAAGATAGTTAACAAAATATCTTACAGGTAATTAGCAACTTAATTAACATGATTAACATTTTGTGAAGTTGACAGGAATGAGAACAGACAGGTGTCTTGAATAACGAATTTGATATTCATTATAGAACAACTGTCAATGAAAGATTCAACATCAAATGTTATTAATAGAGTGTAAAATAATCTAAGAGAAAATTAATTAATTAAGAAAAAATCCAATGATTTTCTTGTTAAGGAGAACAGAAGATATTCCATTCATAATTACTAATTAAGAATAATTAAATATAATTAAAAATTCCTGTATAAATTCGATGTATTATATCAATTCTAAACCTATTATTATTTGATAATAAAAGTGCGAAAATAAAATAAAATAAATTAAATTATAATTTATAGAAAATACTTTCTAAAACTGTCAAAGTTCATTTAAATGTGACTATTAATGGTACCAAATCTTAGTTAATCTCCCTTAAGTTTTCGTGATAATATATATACAAGAAAATTTAATCAAAATAATCAGTTAATAACAATTTAAAACTCAATAAATCAGTTATTATACTTTAATAGTCATTCAGATAAGCAAACGAACGTTATTAATATCATAATATTAAATATATAAAATTAATTAAATACACTCAATCTTAAGTACGTTTAAGTAAGACGTCTTTCAAATTACTTGAAGATTAAAATCTTAATTTCTTTCCTTTGCTAGGATAATTTTTATGTCTGTAATAGCAGATTAATATTCACCTTTAATATTATCTAACAAGATTAATAGAGAAAAGAGATTATATAATTAAATAATTATATTAAAACTGTTAAGCAGAATTAGGATATCTTCATCACTAAAGCACTGTTTCAAATTAAATATTTCATTATTTACGTTTATCAATAAAATAAATAAAAGTTTTAAAGACTTTTTAAAGTATATTTTATTAAATTTATCATTGCTTCATCTCATATAACTCTAATATTAGTATAACTATTTTAATTGAGTAAAGGATTAAAAGGCGTTAAAATTTAGCTAATTGTGTACTTAATTAATTAATAAAACTTTATAATTATATATTAAAAAATAAATATTTTAATAATATTTTATTAATTAAAATTTACTAACTCAGAACGTTAACTTTTTACTTATAACAAGTAAGTTAAAACTTTAATTTATTCAATTAGAATAAAAAGTTTTTTAAGTTAATTAAAATTTGTTTTTACTTACTTAAATTCGTCAAAACTGTGAGTACTTAAAAAATCGTAGGNCTATACATATATATATACATAGAGTGTATGGCAGTCACGAGACTGGTATTAAACTCCGCCCAGACATACATATCGTTGACCAATAGAAAGATATGGTGGTCTCATTTAAAATCGATGGATTGTATAGCATCCGGTTTTGTAGGAAATCATGACGATGTTTATCAAAGAAAACAATTAGCGAACAAGTGAACAAAACAAATCATTTCCACTTGAAAATCGAGTAGTGTTGACTGTTAGAAATTATCGTTTAAATTACATATTTACATAACGTATACGATAAGAGAAACTTTTAATATAATTGTTAAACATTTGCAAATTCCTTATTTTTTCTATATTAAACTGTAGTTTTTATATTACTATATTTACTATATTTAAAAAAAGGCAGTATACGTAATAAAAATGGTATAACGTTTTTCTTATTTATTATTAAAGATGTCTTGAGTGTGTTAATAATTTTTAAAGTTAAATTATGTCTTTAAAATTTATAGACATCAAGATGCTATACATTATTCTTTGAAGTTCAGAATCGATATAGTTTTTTTCCCCTTCGTATCATTATTCATCTGTAACAAATACGTCTATTGTTATAGTACACGTTTAATATATATTATTTACAGATCTTTAATAAATAATACATTTATATTAAACCGAAACTTATAAATTTATATAAAATCTTAAAATTTATGTTTAATTTTTAGCCTGTAAATAATTAAAACTTTGAGATTTTTATTTACTTATTTGAATTTTATAATTCAGATGGTTCCTATTAATATTTCTATAATTAATTAATTATTAAAAATTACAGATATGAAGAAAGCTTATTACTTCACTTCAAGTGGAATGAAAACCCTCCTCTTTTACAACAAAAATAACAATTATAAATATTTTTATTTACTTGTTAATAAATAAAATGAATAATTAAATAAAGAATAGATTATAATTAATTAATTTTTATTTTAAATGTTTGAATTAAATCAAAATTACGTCGCAGATTGATATTTATTAATTACAATACAATGGAAAAATGATTCATTAAGAACTAATATAAAACGAATTTATCATTGATTAAAATGATATTATATCATTCATTTTTAATTATAATATATTTATAATAAAATTTTTAAATCAATCTTAAGTTAATATATTGAATAAGCCTTTAAAACAGATAAATAATGGAAACAAGCTTGTATATTTTAAAAATCGCAGCCCAATAATTATAATTAATAAATAAGGATGGCAACTGTTTAAAACAATTTTAGTTTAAAAATTATCATATAAATAATCATATATAAATATAAACAATTAATTTACTATATACATTTCTNAGTAAAACACTATTTATTTATACATTCAAATCGGAATTAGTTTACGAAATAAAAGTTGATATATTAAATTATTTAATTAAATTTGCATTTTGAAACAATTTGAAAATTTGTTTACGAGTTAACGTGACGATCGTAAAATAAATAATATACATAATTTCTTTATTTATTTATATTTATGTATATTAGACCTTGAAAAACATTTTCAAGGTCAAAAAAGGTCCCATCCGATTCTTAAAGCATGATTTCCTGTGTAACTGTATTAAAAAATTAAAGGTATATTCAATACTTTTGGAATAGAAAGGGTAAACGAACTTTTGACTCACCCTATATAGGGATAATTAAATAAAAAATAAATTAAGTTTTAATTGTAATATTAAAATATGTTTTTATTATAAAATAATAACAGAATCCAATAAAAATATTACGAGAAAATAATATTATATACTTATTTCCTTTGAAATAAGCGACATTTGAGAAGCAGGAAAGTCATTCTAACAATAAAGCAGTTTTTAATTTCCAATAGTTACACAAAGATAAACAAAAGCAATCCAATAATCGTAAACAAAAATTACCTTTTATTATGATTTCTTGACATTAATTTTAAATCTTTAAACAAAATTGATACATTATTACTATTTCGGCGAGGATAATATTTTCACGAGAAGTTATGCGGTATAGCAACTGTTGTAGGGATTGTAAATTTACCGACTTTTTTTATTTACCGGTAATTCGGTAAATGAAAATTAAAATACCGGTTTACCGGTAAATT
>NW_019388544.1:0-6640 GCF_000671375.1 Centruroides sculpturatus
CCACGATAATGCCAGAATCACTGAACAAAAAATAAACGAACTTAGCTTCCAATTAGTTCCACATTCACCGTACTCACCTGATTTGGCCCCCAGTGACTTCCACCTTTTTCCAAATTTAAAATAATACTTGGTTGGAAAGAGATTCCGCTCAAATGACAGTCATCTCTGAAGTAAACGAGTATTTTGCAAACCTTGACAAATCGACTTATTGTAATGGCATAAAAAAGCTAGAACATCGCTGGAATAAGTGCATTGCTAACAAAGGAAACTACATTGAAAAATAAAAAAAGTTTTAACATTATTTTGTTTGTTGTTCTATTTGAGGCCGCGAACTTTCCGAACAGCCCTCGTATTTTCCATTTGCAAAAACATATTCACTTATATATCCCATGTAAAATATTCCCTCCTGATTATTTTTTTTCTTATTCGTAATATAGTATATCTTTTCTAGATTTTAAATTGGCTTTCGAGGAATTTAATAAGTCTTGGGAAAGAAAATTTCAAGAAAGTAAGTGTACATTATCAGAATTATATTATTTAAATAATGAAAATATATATTATTTCATAGTAAATTTTCATTAGTGAATATTTATTAATCAAAATTTAATTATTCAAATAGCTTTTTAAAGTAAAATTCCAAGATAAAAGTTGGCAATTTTTTAAAATTATAATTTGAAAACACTATTGTAAATTTGTGCAGTTCATCATGTAAACCATATCTTTCAAGGGCTTACTGAAAGCATTATACCTACCTATATTGTGTCAAATATCCATTTTTTTTCTGCTTCTTTCATTATATTTTTGTTAACAGTTTAAGGCAGATGTAGTTAAAAATAAGTGAAACAGGAATAAGATTATCTTACTCACTTGGAAGTAATTTTTAGAAAATAATACAGTGGGTGATTGATTAATGAACAGTTCAGACTATGAACAAATCAGATAATGAACACTTTCGCAAAAGATTTTTATGTTCAGACAATGAACACCTCACAGAACAAACACAAGCAGAAGTGACGTAAAATAATGAATACCGATTGGTCTTCCCTTGTCTTCAGGCAACAATTCGAAACTTTTCAGAGTGCAGGAGACGTCAACATTGATGCTCAACCTGGTATATGCTGATCAGATAGTATTCCTCTAAACTTTGAAACTCTCCTTGTAATTCCAGCCTTTTATTTTTCTGACAGAAACGTTTCTTTTATAGTGTTTGCGAGACTGTTGGGCGGGCACTCGTTTTGCACCCGTTTTTATTTTCAAAAGGTGCAAGTATAATAGCAAAGGTTAGAGAGTGAGCAGAAGATATCTGATGTTACCAGGCAATATGGCTTGAACAGGTCTACAGTAGACCGCAGTTTAATCTTATCTAAGAAGGATACAGTATAATCAAAAAGATTCAAGCAGCTAAAGGAGTAACAAAAATCACATCTGAGAAATAAAGAACATTGAAGAGCTCTTCATAATGGAACCTGAAACTGATCTGATGACAAAAGAACACTAAGAACTCTTGAATGAAAAACACCAAGAAACTATGTGAGAATGTTTTCTTCTGAAAAACAGGTTTAATGTCGACATCTGCTATTAAAGACTTTTTTTTTGAAGATGTGGGAGAATGTCAGAACAATGGTCTTAGAATGGTATCCAAATCAGGTTGAGGCTTAGGGATCTCTACAGTTACAGTGCTATTAATTACTTCTGGAAAATCCTGAAGAAGAGAGAAAAGCAATCGACATTAGACAGATTCTTTAACCCTCACAAATAGAAAAACCATGACTAATAAAAATGCAAGACACTGTATATATGTATTTTTATTATTACACTAGCAGACCCCGCCACGCTTTGTTGTGGCTCAAAATGTATCTATTGTAAATGTATAACACTTCTCCCGTGGAGGGGGAATTTTTCGAAAAATCCCTTCTTAGTGTACATTCTCTTGACATACTCTATTAAAACTCAATCAAAAACTCAAAAAACTGCATCTAAAATAGTATAAATAGAAGCAGAGTTCTTTACAGTAAGCCTTAATCCTAACCATCCTAACTTTTTTTTTTCAAAAAGCTTTCATTTCATCTTTTCAAGCTGATATAAATGTATTATACTAGTAAGTTAGTCTATATTTTTAAAAAGATATACATTTGTACGTAGCCTGACTTTATTACAGAGAAGCAAGACTCCTTAAGCTTTTCTCCTGAATGCATATGAATATGTTATAGATCCTCCAATGTATATTATATTCATAATGTAAATTCATATTAACAATTTAAAATTGAGGGAATCACGTCTATGACCACATTTAATTCACACCTGTAGCACCCAAAATGTCTAGACAAGAATAAAATAGCAAAATCAAAATGGTCATTAATTTTAAAAATTTACTCACTTTTAACTTAAAGACTAGAATACAGGAAATCTTCCAGTTTATATATTCCCAGCTTGAAATTTATTTAAATGAGTATTTACTTGAGTGAAATTTTGATTACTTCTACATTACTTTTTCTCATTCTTTCATTCCCTACACTTAAAATTGTCAAATCCAATAATCCAGACTGTCCCATAGGCTTCTCAAATAATTTTTAATAATTCTTAACTTTGAGAATTTGAGACCTCTCTGGTGTGGCTATCATAATATCAGAAATAGTAATAGAGAAGTACATACATTGGGAAAATTTATAGATGTGATGTAATTTTTAATACCTAATAAATCAATTAGTTTTATGATATGTAAATGTTTTTATTTTGCCAAATAATACAGTTTAAAAAAATTAATTGTGTAAGGAATGAGTGACTTAAATCTTTACTATAAAAGGATACTAATTTGTTTCGTTTTTCCATAATGACTTTGTTAGATAATGATTACAGATTTAAAACATTGATAGAAGTACAGAATTACTATGAAAAACTAATCGTACAGGGACACAATTGATTGGTTATGTAGACTTTATTACATAAAAAGGAAATGCATTTTGAGCTGTTTGTCTCCTCTTCATTTTTTATTATACATATCTGATAAAACTACATAATAAATTATGGTATAATTAACAACACAACTGTTTATTATCATACACATGTAAAATTTACAAAAAAATTAATTACCTGAAATGATATACAGTATTACTAACAGTTTGAGTAACAAAATTTTTAAAATTTGGTCACTATTAAATATCATTTCATGTAATTAATTTTTTTGTGGGGTTTTACATATGTGTAGGATAATAAATAGTTGTTAATTTTACTGTAATTTTCTGTTGTTTCATCAGTTATGTATATTAAGGACTGAAGAGGGGTGAATAGTCCAAAGTATATTTCCTTTTTATTAAATAAAGTCTACATTACCAATCAACAGTATTCCATAGTAATTCTGTGCATACTTCCAAAAAACTAAGTAGAGAGAATAAGAAGGAATCAATTATTAAATGTTATTTTTATAAAAAGAATAACAAAGTGATAATTTAATTGTTGGTGAATGAAAATATTTTTCTTGAAATAACCAATTTAAAACTTTTTGAAAAGTTTCATAATTTTATCTTAAATTTTTAGGTAGCAAGTCTTCCCAAGCTAATGACTCACTTGGAAACTCTGCTGATTTTGATTCTGAAATTGTTGATAGAAAACAAGATAAAGAAATGAGTAAGTTAAAATGAACAAAATATTATCTCTGTTATTGATCTCTTATTTAATGAAATGTTATAATATTTTTTAATTTATAATCTGTTCAGTCAAATATACAGCTATCCCTTGGTTAACATGATTAATCAATCCCTCAATCCTATCATGTGTATCAAAATTGCACTAACCAAATATGGTATCTACATTAAGTAAAGACAGCTGGTAAAGCCACATAAATTAAAACTTCTGTTGCATGTATAAGAGATTGCCGCAATTAATTTTGCATGTTGATCGAATCCTGCATTAACCTGTACTTACCAAGCATCTTCCGCTGTTGTATTGATTGTTTCTCATTTCCAATACTCCATTAGAGCTACTCTTGCTTCTAGATTTCTTTCTTTTCTTAGCTAAGGAATTTGATCCAACAATTTATTCAAATATATTTTACTTTTATCTATATTTGAAAAGCTTGTTCTAAGATTAAAAGATGATAAGTAGTTCAAATTTGGATTTCTTTCTGCTTGCCATTAATGGAAAAAATTTGAGGTTAATGATAATTTCTAATTGGAAAAACGGTATTCATCTTTATTTTCAGTGACATTTTCAAAAACTTTTTGTGATTTTCAGTAACCATTTTTAGATTCTTCCTTTTAGATGCAAGTTTTGGCTAATTAACATTACAAAATCTAAAACAATAAAAATGTTTTTTTTTATTTATTAGAACATTCTAGAATTATTTTTTGCATTTGATTTTCTGCTTCTTTAAAAATTGCAATTAAAGAAGTTGCTTCTTGACTAATAGTGAACAACTTTTATACACTAAATAAAACATTAGGAAAAAGTTTACTGTAAACTAATTTGCAAATGAAGAAATGTCAAATTGACTATATATTTCATTCTCCAACATTTTAAAAGTGGATTACCACCAAAGACGTGAAGAGTGTCAAGTAGAAAAGCAAAAGTTTAATGAAAGTCAAATTGGAAGGATTGAAGAAGCTCATTGAATACAGCAAAAAGGTTTAATTCAATCTGTAGTCCTGAAACTGAAAATTTCATACAGTTGGCTCCATGAGTATTTAAAAATGAGAACATGTTAAATATCAAAAGAAGCAGGCAATTCTGGACAGAATAGACATATTCACTAACCCAGGCATGGCCAACATACGGCTCACGGGCCAGATCCGGCCCGTCTAATGAATTTATGTGGCCCGTGATCAAACTTTCAAAATAGCTCAATGAAAACTTCTGACGCCTAAAAAAAAAAAGAGGTTAACAACTCACCATGCGTTTAGAGTTAACCCTCCATTACAAATCTCAAGTATAGCATAGAGTGTTGATAAAGCATGATAATGTGAGAAATGTATCTGTAATCTCTATCTACAATTTAGTCTCTACGGGGTGACACCACAATGAGATCTCGCACCATCTGAAAATCTTTCTAGGACAACTCTGGTTCGGCCCGTGGAAAAAGTTTTCTTTCCAATCCTGCCTGGGGGCAAAAATTGTTGGCCACCCCTGCACTAACCTATTACTAACCTATTACAAGATTTGATTAAATTTTCAATATATTATTCTGGTAAAACATACATAACTACTACATTTTTAATGTAAACATCATTTTACAAATGTATTCTGACAGAGAATGGGTTTTGCAATCTTCTAACTAATCTTAAAACTAATCATTTATATGAAAATGGAGTTTTAGAATTAAGAGGATATTATAGCTGAAACATTTGCACAATTTTTTTCTATTATGGATTCAATAAAGTAGTTACTATTTATATAATTTGAGTTTATAAAGCATTTTATTTCCTAACTTATATAAATTCTTAAACAAAGGAGAAGAGTATATATTTCAATAACAATGTAATCATTATTCAGAAAGATTGGACTACTATTATATTTATTTTCAAATTATTTATATATAAAAATAAATGTTTATGAAAATTGTAGTGAAAACTTTCTACGAACAATAAATATTTAAAGTTTGCTTAAAAAAAGGAAAAAAGATTCACCATATTGCTTCAATTTTATGATGCTATAGATTCAAAAAAGCACTATGATTCTGAAATGAATTTTTAAGATTTTAATCAGTTGTTCAGTAATGAGTTAGAGGAGCAATACAAATATCCTAAAACAGGTAATGTTTGTCATTCCATACTTGTTTGCATCTACAATAATGAGTATGGAATGCACCTTTAATATTGGTTCAAATAACTATCTTGACATCAATTGGCAATCAAAATGTAATAAACATGCTGAATGATTATTTTGAGTGGTTATCTATTATAGGTTTTTGTAACAGTTACTAATATTCTTTTAATAACAAATTACAATTATTTCTTTAATAAAATATTTTCATTTTTTTTAGCAGTTATAGAAAATGAATTAGTGAACACTACTAAAATTCTGAGTAGAGGTCATGAACGATCTCAATCTGATGGTGCAGAAAAGATCTACGATATAAGGAACGCAAAAATATTGTCAAGAAACAAAAGTAGTATATTGTCTTATTTTTTTTAATATTTGTTTCATTTTAGAATTGATTGATTATTATATTAAAATATTCTAGTTCACATGGAAGAAGAAACTTCCAATAAGCCAGAGAAGAAAGAAAGAGGTACGGTCAAAACTATTATTAGTCAGTTGTTATCGAGCACTGCGATCACACCAATCCAGAGTCCATTTCCGTTAACAGAGCATCTTTTGTTAGTACAGTCTGATAAGGTAAATAATTTTAATTCAAAATATTAAGATTTTAAGTAAATCCTAAAATAAATCCTTATTTTTAGATTCCAATAATTGTATATGAAGAAAAACCCAGTTCAATTATAGCCTATACTTTAGCTTCTACAGATTATGAACAGCAACTACAAGAATTAAAAATTGGATTGACAACATTTAACGCAACCCAGAGAGAAAGTAGAAATTCTAGGTTTGTTATGTCAAACTAATTAAATATAAATACAGTGTTTAGCATAACTTTGAATTTATTCTTCTCTTCTAGTGTTACATGACAATAATTTAGTTTATAGAT
>NW_019388545.1:0-6550 GCF_000671375.1 Centruroides sculpturatus
CTATTCAAACGTGCACGATTTTCTTATCCCGTTGAGTGGGCAGGGTTTCAGAAATGTGACTGCAAATCTATGTGTACCACAAATAGGTGTGCTTGTCGTGAAAACCAATTGCTACATAATTCAAAGTGTCACTAATTTTTAGATTGCACTAATAAGTAAGCACAAGTTTATCATATGTTTTGCAAATTCATTTCCCTAATTATAATAATATTTTAAACCGTTTGATTTTTTGTATTACAGTTTTTTAATTGATTGATGATTAATTCTATCAAATAATTTGCCGATTGTTTGATTGTATAAACATGATTCTTTAGATATCAAAAATTAATTAAATAACATTATGTTAATTTAAGCGTACAAAAAACACTGCTGTTGTTCCAGCAAAGATCTTATTTTCAGTTTACTGAGTGACTAATAGGTAATGTGTAGATTACCTAGATCATCTGCACATTACCTAGGTAATTTGAGAAATGGAACAATCTTCGAAATTTTAACGGATCACCCTAGTTAATCTGGAGATTAGCTGGGTAATGTACACATTAACGGCTTTCCAGCTTTAGTGGTAACATATACAGTAAAACCCGATTATCCAAGCCCTGATTAAACAAAGTTCTTCATTATTCAAAGAGAACCTGTAAATGAATATGCTACTTTCCTTATACAAATCAATATCGGGCTATTGTATAGCCCGATATAATCCAATAGTTGTTGCCCACTCTTCTTATAATGCATAAAAACTTTGTCATAAATGCACTAAGTGTTTAAATGCTGTTGAAGTTTTAATTTTAACTGTACGGTAAATGATGATGCTGAAGTAACTAGAACATTGCAGCAAACAAGAGAGGAACTATTATAAAACAAAATCTCTAAATAACTTTAGAAAGTTTAAAACAATAACACATATTATAAAATAATTTGTTACTGTTACTTTTTATCATTTAACTTCAATGTACACTACATTATTATGTTACATTCATATTAAATGTAACTTATAATAATACACATTTTTATTCTTTAAATTATTGTATTTATTGGTTATATAACAAATGTAAAAAAATTATATTCTTATATATGATTAAATTAGTAAGACAAAGATATAGGATATGTAGAAAAAATTGATCCTGTATTATCACAGTTAAAGACAAAATGTAATACAATGTTTCAAAAAACAAGAGACATCATACTTTCCTACTAAAAAGAAGAAAAAGTAGCAAAAGTGAGATGAATACAAGTCCCGTAATTATTAAAATAAAGTGCATTGATTTATTTTTAAAAAACATATGGACTAAATGTCTTAAACAACTAAACTACTTTTTAATTTTGACTTTTTCCTTCCTGCAAGTACTATAAAAATCATTTTACCACATCTACTGCGGGTTTGGCCAGTTCACTACGAGCAGCCAAGAATAATTTATAAAGTCAACAACTTAAATAAGTTACCAACAAGTCAATCATAAAGCACTAAGTCAGTTCAATGCGCATACTATATTCAGACATTTCAAATGAAACGCTAACAAAATTCACAAAGAAACGAGTCAGTTTACATCACGAAGAAAATGGCATCTGGCAATATCGATATTTCTAAATTCACTCGAATTTGTAAATTGAATTTTAAAAGCCAAACGACACAAATAAACACCTGGGTAAAAAACTCCAATAAAAATATTTCGGATAAGACCACACTAGCAATAGTATAACTCTAATTTTTGAAACAATCATTTTGTAGTAAACAAATCAAACAGTCCATCAAAAGTACAAATAACAAAGATGTCATTCTCACTTAACTGGTTTGAACAACTTTACAAACACACCTTCAAATCCGGGTAGGCTCAGAAATTTCAACGGAGGGTTCGATACGGACACGCCAGGCTCCGTCACTCACCACCCGCAACCGATACAAAGATCCGGTTAGCGGCCGCAGGACAAAGATAATGAATACCTTCAAAAATATAAACTTAATATAAATATAAGCAAATTCTAAGTGAAGCTTACATCTTAAAATTAAAATTGTATCATTTAAAAATTTAAATATCAGATTTTAAGAGCAAGTGTATTCCCATCACATTCCGTCTTAGAAGTGCTTGATGTATAATTATTAAAGGAAGTGTCTCATACAGAAATGTTTTGTTTCTACACATGTTTACACAAGATCACGTATATAAAAAGCCAGAAGTGAAAAATTAATAATGTAAAGCAACAATTACTAAATTAAAATATAAAACAAAGTTTCCTAGCATAAGATATTCTTATTTTATAGTTAAATTATAGTTTTCATCCAAATACAATAAGTTACAAGTAGATTAATGATTACACAAAATAAAGTTATATAATAACAATATAACAAACCTAAAATTAATTTTAAATGGTAAACTTATCAATTTCCTATTCTCTCTCTCTCTCTCGTTTATATGGAGATTGCAGCCTATAATCGCTTTTTCTCCGAATTACAGCGCCNAGTAGATTAATGATTACACAAAATAAAGTTATATAATAACAATATAACAAACCTAAAATTAATTTTAAATGGTAAACTTATCAATTTCCTATTCTCTCTCTCTCTCTCGTTTATATGGAGATTGCAGCCTATAATCGCTTTTTCTCCGAAATTTCCTATTCAAACGTGCACGATTTTCTTATCCCGTTGTTGTCGGGATTTTGCTAACACACCCTACCGGCAGAAGTTATAAACGCAAATGTTTCTAGTTAAAATCCGATGAAACATCATCTACTAATATGAAATTTAATGTAGCCGTATATAATTATTATTTAAATTATTAATACGTACATAGAACCGAAATAACTTATAATAATTTATTAGCACTTTATAAAGTACTAATAAATCTTCCTTATTTGGGTTAGATTTGGGCTTTAATCAGAGCGCCGCATTAAAGAAACGTGTCGCCATATTTAGTCCTTCTTCTCAGCGAATAATCTTCTTGGCCTCAGGCTGACATGTCCTCGAAGTATCATATACGTCTTCTAGAACAGTATATTTATCGATCGAGTCGCTTCACCTAATAAGATGGCGCTGTAATTCGGAGAAAAAGCGATTATAGGCTGCAATCTCCATATAAACGAGAATGATGATGATGATGATGAATAATCTTCAATTTCCATTTTACAATACTTGCTTTATTTATGTATTTATTCAATTTAATACGGTTTTCTGCGGTGTGTTTTTTATAAATAATTATAAAGTATCAAAACACCTCCCATTCTATAAACAAAAATAGTAAAAACTGGACTAAACATGGTAAATCGGCTGTATTTTAATGACTTAAAAGAATGCAATACTCTACATCTATATCTAAAATTGTAGGTGAAATGTGTCCAGAAAATATTGCTAAAAATTTCGACTCGAATTCAATGTTTGCTATTCCTATACAATAACAGACTTTTGGATCTCAACAACTTTAGACAAGAATGAAAGAGAATTGAATCACTCCATACAATTATCTTTCATACTTGTCTTGGGTTCAGTCATACCTAGGGTTTCTCATTTCCCGGGAAATTTGCCTCCAGCGGGATTACGGGAAAAATAATTTCTTTTCCCGGGATCCCGGGAAAGAAACCCTAGTCATACCCAAGATGGGGACGACCTGATAGTGAAGAGTCGGTACAACATACCCATGAAAGTCTCGAAATATCTCCACCAACCGGATTCAATCCCGGATCCTAAAACGGTAGTCTGATGCCTCAATCGCCGCCTTCGAACGAATTTGTATTCAGATGGTCACGGCTTATCGCTTTGTTCATTTAAAGTTTCATGAATAAATAGCGTAATGCAATTATTGCATTTGAAGGTGAATTAATTTGTTCAAAATCTAACGTAATGTTACCTATATTGTATATGATCTAGCTTCGCAGAGCTAAAATCGACAAGTGTCTAGAGAGCCTGTATATAGGGATAAGGTCTATATATATTGGGTCTCTAACAGATGACGTAGTGGTTTCCAGTTACGTAGAGAGCTTGTTTCTGTGCATTATCTCGTGGTATGTACCGGTACAACGCTACATATTCTAGGTTTTGAAAAAAACCACTTCGGACAAAGGGTCGTCCATTAATTACGTGTACAGCTAGAGAGAGAGAAGGGTCTCAAAAAGTACTGTGCATCATTGTACACGACAGAAAGAGATAGGTTTTTTTCATTCGTATTAGTGGCATAAGGCCAGGAACGCACGCATGTGTGTTCTTGGCCTTATGCCATAATTTGTAATATTCGGCGTAAAATCAAGCGTAAAACAGAAAGCGTAAAAATTTTTCTGAAATCTTGGCTGAAACATAACTGAAAAAGAGTAGAGCGTATCTCTACTTTTTACACCGAAATTCTTCCAATAAAGAGAAGTATTTTTGTGACGTCAAAATAGACACGTGGTTTTCATTCTAACAATGGCGGCAATGACGGTTAAACCTACAATTGTGACGATTTCGAAAAAACGAAAAATAAACAAAATAGAGGAATTTATTAAATACGATCGACCACATCAGTGTCATGTATAAAGACACTGTATTTAAACAACCTTTATGGATGGCTATAGGTGCTAAATTTCAAACAGGTAGGTCTAGTAGAATCGATATACTGTACAGTCGACCCCCTATAACGTGGGTTCCTATAACGGAAATTCCTATAACGTAGCGAAAAAATTGTAGCAATATTCGTATAAAGGAACTTTTAAAACGTCGTAGCGGACTCGTGTCGCAACAAGATTGATAGAATCTGGACCAATAGTGGATGAGCAGCCGAACTTCTTTCCTCTGCCCTGCGCCACGCTACGGAGAGTTTAGGCGGCTAAATTGAGTTTGCTATCGTCTGTACAGTATTATATATAAATTATATATAAATTAGGTACTGTACATATAATTATATATTAATTATATATAAATTAGGTACTGTATATATAATTATATATTAACTTAATTTATTGTAACTTTATTATAATTATATATATGCTTTCTGCCGCCTGGCAACACGCTACGGAGATTTTAGGCTAGTAAGTTGAGTTTATTATCGTCTGTACAGTATGTAAATTAGGTACCGTAAGTCTAATACAGCACTAATTTTATACATTTCTTGTGAAAGAAACATTTCTTATTCAACGGCCATAAAAATTATTTATATTAATGATGTCTCCAAAGGTCAAGTTATTTTTCTGCGAAAAATTCGTTATCAGAAATCGCGGCCGCCGTTTCGTGCGCTGTTCCGCGACGAAAACAAGCAACGGCGTAGTCAAACGGTGCACACTCGGTAAGTAATCCTGCAATTTTTTGTTTATAGCATAGTTTATACAGATTATTCCCAAAAAATTATACATGTTTTGGAAATGTTGAGTGGAATTAGTCTAGAATCGGTTAATTTTATAGAAGAAAACCTTTCAAACAGCCTTAGTCAGTAAACTTCACACGTGTCGAGCTGCGATTGGCTCATGTATTTAATTATTCCTACAACGTAAAATTCGATTAACGTGGAACGTATCTAAGCGTTATAGGGGGTCTACTGTATACTCATCGCCTCCGTTCTTCCGTTTCCATGAAAATGATAGTCATATCAAAAATCCCCTTTAGCTGTTTAGTCAGGTTCAAATTTTACGGGTGCATATTAGTATTATTTGCCCACCTGCCTCCAAAAAGAATCGAAATCATTCATTGCCCTAAGGTAGACTTTAGGTTTGTACATTCTCAGTAATCTGGGACCCCTCGCTTCGTTAGGCAATGAATTGCCGGATTAGCAAGAATCTAATGAATATACTAATGCAGTTCGACTAGTGGGAATCTTACTGGATGATGAATACGAGTTAAGCTGGAGTCACACTTACAGAAAAAACCTCACGTAATCGTAATGGCAATTTTCGCACGTAAAATCGTGAAAGAAAAGAAAAACGGAATAAAGAAAAACGAACTTTTCGTCATCTAGAGTGTCAGTTCACATTACTAGCAGCGCTACGTCTATATTCATTCTGGCTCCTGCCAATTCAAGCTAAACACGGATTCTTCCATCTTATCTTTGACTTTTTTTCTTTCTGAGCTTCCATGATTTTGAAGCAGCGAAGGAACTATCAATAGGTATCAAAATGGCCGCTGGGCAGCTCACGCTGTTTCTCGTTTTCAGTCTCTGGTAGCGCAGCAGGACGTCAGTGACGTTGTAAATACGTCATCACTCCCAGGAATCTGATTGGTTAACATCTACATTTTACGGCCAAAAAAAGTTTTCCACTGAGCACCTCTCGAGTTGATTTTCTAGAAATTTTACCGGCAAGGGACGTAAAATTTTTCTGGTTTCGGCTTTCAATTTACGTTTTCAGTAGTGTTTTTCTGTAAGTGTGACTCCAGCCTTACTCCTAATAAAAATTAATAATATAATAAATTATAATTATTTTCCCGTGTTGAATTTGACTTTTTGTCAAATGGGAATTGAAATTTCAACTACATTTCGGCATTTGTGTTCCGTGAATATATCCGCGCAGGGCCACGTTTAACAGACAGATCAAAATTTTCAACGATCCTCAATGATTTCTTCTCGGCCTCATTTTTATTTGCTTTTCAAAGTAGGCT
>NW_019388546.1:0-6640 GCF_000671375.1 Centruroides sculpturatus
AGCAAAGTCATTATTTGTAAGTAGAATACATAAGATAATATATAAAAATCTGTTAAACAAGATATTATCGTACAAAATTTAATAATATTTATTTTGTAAAAGTTAGTTAATCTTTTGTGAAATATTAAAGATTGAAAGAAGAAATAATGTATTAGTAAAAAGCGCTCGCTTGTACTTTCTTTTTCTTAGACAGATGATCATTCATTCAATTAATGAACCACCATCATTATTGATATAACTATTCATTACAATATGATGAATAGCTTTAATTGATCGAAAAATATTTCATAAAGCCTATTCAAAAAATTTACGGTTGAATTATCAATAAAAATTACATTATTAAAATTATATAATCAATGTTTGTATTGGTAACAGTAATTAAAATAATTTTGGAGATAGGATGAAGAGTAATTTTAGCGGCCACAATATGCGACATTTAATTAATGAAATATTTTAAATTTGTTTTAAATTACTTTTTGTTTTTTTAAAAAATGTATTAATGTATTGGGTTTTCCTGATTATCGATTCAACAAAAAATAATAATTCATAAAATAATTTTTTTAATAAGAAGAGCGGAAATTGTATTGTAAACATCAGCCAAACCTTATAAACACGCACATGTAAGCTAAAACGGCGAATTGTTTTTTAAGTTAAAATCCCAGAGAAAGAAGGATATAAGAGGAAAAATATTTATTTAGATATTTTGTACTTTTACAAATATATATATATATTTACAGTAACATTTCACATATAAAATGCTTTTATATTGAAATAATTTGATCCCAAAGGAAAATAGAAAAAAAAAAGATAAAATGTTTCTTGGGCAAAATAAGCTGAAATCTTTGTTGTTATGCTGCAGTTAATGATTAAATTTCAAAATATTTATTTCAATATATCTATCCATACATTAAATATATAGTTTTTATTTATATAGATTTAATCTTATTAAGTTTTTATTTATTTGAAAAAGTTTGGAGTTGAAATTTTGAAAAAAAATAGCAATATAATGATCATCTTAGCTTTCTATTTCCATCAATTTGGAAAAATATTGTTAATGAATGTTGTTATATATTAAAATCTATATTAATAATAATAAATATTATTGAGATATTGTATATATATTTAATATGTAAAAAACTAAAAGTTAAATATTTATTTAATTTATACTACTTCTAACTTAGAATAACAAAATTATTAAATTAATTATTATTATCAAATATTTAGTTAATAAAATCTATTTTATTAATTAAAAGTATCTCATAGAGTCCATTATTAAATATTTAATAAAATCTAACACAATAGTTTCATACAGGCCTAAAACCGTTTAATAACATTAAAAACATATAAAAAATTAAGCATTAAAACTGAAAATTACAAATTTTTAAATAAATAAAATAAAAGCATATATTTTTATGAAATATAAGTTATTATTTACAATCAATTGTTTAACTTATATTTTAACATAAATAACACAAACTGTATATTTATCTTTTCTTCTTAAAATAAACGAAAATGTTGATACCGTAAAATCAGTTTTTTAATATCAAATGATTAAATGTTAAATTTAATAATACAATATTAGAATCATTTGGTATCACTAAAAAGTTAATGTTTATCAGTAACATTTTGGTTTATTTTAGAAAGAATATGAAATAATAATAATTAATTAGTATTGCATTCATTTTCGTAAACACAAATGTTGTACTAAAGCTAAATAATGTTGAACTCCTTACAAGTTTTTTAGAATAAAGTAGACAATTTAAAAATTTTTATGGATGCCGAATGTCTTTTTGATTGATAGAAATATTTTAAAATATTTCTTGAAGATTTTCAATGTATGTACTTGTACTGTACAACGTGATTTTTAAAGCTTTTAAAAAATACCTTTGATTTTTAAAAATTACAGTATTTATTTCATATTATACTGCTCGTATTTTATTTTATTTTTTCGTGTTTTTCACGCTGAAACACATTATGGTTTCTTAAATCCAATGTAAATTTTATATATTGTAAAAAATGGAGGATGTTGTAATAATCTCATTTTGGCTAATTTTAATGCATGTTTTTATCTTATCTCGTTTATAAACTAAAAATTCTGAGATTATTCCCGAAGATCGTATTATATTTAAAGAATAATATAATGCTTTATTTCCTGTACGGATGCTTATCGTAATTCATTATTATTATGATTTATTCTATGATTTTCATCGTATGTCATCGTATTAAAAAGTATTTTTTAAGTCGTACTCGGTTTTTTTCTTTCTGATTTTTGTCAGATGGTTAAAATCTAATAAAGTATATATTAAAGAAACTTACGTATGTCAAGGACTCGCTTAGATTTATTACTTCGACAAAATATTAACTCTTAAAAAAACCATGCTCTATTATTTATTACCTTTCGGAATTGTACAGATGACTAAACTTAGTGTAATTTATTAATTTTATGATCGTAATTATTAATATTATATTTTAAATAAATGTCATCGAACATTTTTAATGACTTTACAGGATTAATTACATTAAGATTACAGAAAAATTCAATAAATATTGCAACTTTTGTATGTTTCCTTGGTTAATAGGGTCAATAAACAAAACGCCGGAAAGTTTTTAATCATTCCAATTGTTTAGAAAAGTTTTTATTTTTGGTTAGGATAATTTATTATCTGCAGCGATAGACATAAATCAGATGCCTACACTGCTTTCTCTTCTATGGTCAAGGTTAGGGGAAAAATGTGCAATTTAAAGTTCATTTAAGAAGAACTAATTAGTCTAAGTTCTCTGAAAATTAATTTTAAAGTAAAATTTTAATTTTTTAATTATTTACTTTATCTCGTGTCAGAATAAATATTTTTTAAGGGTATCATTTACATATGAAAAAAAAATTAATGTTAAAAAACGTTAATGAAGTTAAGAAATTTCGTATGAAAAAAGAGGATTTTTCATTAAATAAAATAAGCAGCAAACTGATTCGTAAAAGTTGCTGAGAAAGATTAACCGTAAGAGAATTTTAAGAAAATATTCTTTTAAACACGCACTAAAATCATTAAAAAGAGATTTAAAATTTGCGCAATTTTTCAGAATGTTAGCTTTAATTATAAAATAAAAAATAAGGTAAAATATTTTTATGAATAGTTTGCAATTTATATAAAAAGTTGTGAGAAATTAAAAGTAGCATATTATTTCATTTATATTTTTGTAGTATAATATTAAATAAAAATTAATATTTCAGTTACTGGATCTAATTCTCTTTCTTTCCTATGACAAATAAGTCGATAATTCTCAATTTATCAACTATCAGTTATATAGATTCGTTTGTTTATGGGCTATTTATGATCCTTAATTATTAAGTTAAGTGCAGAAGAAAATCTAATAGTTTACTTTAGTAACGTGCTAGGAATTGCCATTTGCTAACAAAGATTAATTTGTATTAATTTCTGATCTTATTCTTCTTTCTTGAAATTATAAGTTAATTTAACTTATTTCATTTATTTCATTGAATGACATTTAATTGTTTCAGAAATCCATTAAACAGAGTACAATTTTTCATTTTTATTTTTTTACATTTTACAACACATTAATTTCAACACAAATTTCCTGTATACAAGATTAAACTAAAAGTAACTTTACTTTATTATAGATTAAAAGATTCATTTAATTGGGACAAGCAATTATTTATTACGGAAAAAAACCCGAAAACAAAATTAGTCTTTTTATAATCATTATATTTAAATATGGTATTTTGAAAAATTGACTTTGAATATTTTATGTCTCTATTCACAATAAATATTATTTCAGGTCAGTAAGGTTATATACACAATTATTCAGTCGAACTGGTTTGAAAATAAGAATGGATAGAGTTTACTAAAATAATTTAAATTGTGAAAAAATGAACTGTAATGCCGTAATAAATCATTCCGTTTTGACAATAATCTTTCAACGTTTTTTTTCTTTCGAATTTTTGTTTGAACATTTTTTTTAATATGAAATATTTTTCTAAAGGATAAAAAGTAACACGTTAATTCTTTGTTTTCATCCACATCTAATTTTTACATATCTCTTGATTTGATACGAGTTTAAAAGAACACTTAATTGCTCATAAAAAGCATGAATTATTGTAAAATTTTCGAGAAAATTGATGAATCGAATTATAAATAGTCTCGCTTTATAGATTTAATAATATTTTTAAAATTTAAAAGCGTTTAAAAATCTATTTTCTATAAATTTATAATCATTTTATTAACGAGAAAATAGCAATAAACAAAGTTTTATTGATGCTTATTTGAAAATAATAATTTAATTTTAAATAAATCCCAATAAAATATATACATTTAGAATATCTTCTTTAAAAATAGTTTCTTTTTTTCATGGTAAGATGATTGAAACAGATTTTCTGTTAGGTCAATACAAACGATTAAAATATAAATGGATAGAAGCCAAATGGGAAGAAGACTAATGAGAGAAAAAATCACTATCGTATTAATGTAGATAAATATTTATTATTTAATTACAAAAACTGACTTTATAACTTGTTTACCCAAAGAGACATTCTTTTGTGAAATTACACTTGAACATTCAATATTGAATTTATACGATTTGTAATTTTAGTGCATGTAAAGAGAAATGAGTTTTTTAGGCACACGAGTGCTTTATATTTTAATGTTTGAGTGCTTTTTGTCATTGTTAAAATATTTAATACGAATAAATCCATTCACTCGCTCCTATATCTGATAGCAAAGAATGCAGAACAGATGTCTAGAGACGTGGCCAAGGTAAATATACTTTTCTTCTGTCAAGTATGGTGCCGGAAGGACATCGATTAGGATCACATGACTGTGACGTCATACTTATCCATTAGAAGTAGAAGTTATCGAAACTACTTGATGATAACATGTAATTCAAAAGAATGCGACGTGACAAAATTGTCTATTTTTTTGTTCTTTTTTCTTCTTTGAAGCGTTTAAATATTTAAGTTGTAAATACGTATGGCTTTTGACGTAATTTATTCGTCAATCATGACGTAATTTAAACGGATTAACTGGAGACATTTATCCGCTCAATGTCAAATTAAGCATTAGAATAGAGGATAGAAGCAAGAAAATAAGATGGATGTAGTCAGCACAATCTATAATTGTGATGTAATCTTGACTATTCATTGATACAGAAAATATCGAATAATGCTTATAACCCATCTGGAATTAATCACAGAATTAGCAATTATACGGATGATTATTTATTAACGAAGATATTAAATGACAATTCATAATACAATAAATAACATTAAATAATTTAATTAAAATCCAGATAATATTTATATAATTTAAATTATTTTTTTCTTGCTAAAATCCACACTTTTTAAATAAATATTTTAGTAATTTATTTTATTTTTAGATTTGACAATTGATTAATCAATATAAAAATAAATCACTCCAAAAAAATTTGATAGAAATTCTATTTTTAAATTATTCTTTTTAAAATGAATAATAAGTGAATATTTGAAAAATTATTTCATGTAATAATTTAAAAGTAAACTAAATAAAAATTAAACTAGAGGAATATTTGATTAAAATTAATTATTTTTTCAATAATTATAATATGTGATAAAATTCTATGACAGACAAGAACACTTAAGTGAAGTTAATTTTCAAGTTGAATGCTTACAAATTATAATTAGTTAACAAAATTATTGAAATAAAGAAAACACAACGTTAATTAAGCGTGGAGAAATAATTTTATAAATGAAAAAAGAAATAAAATTTTATAAATAAAGCATGGAGAAATAAATAATTATAAAACCGAGTAATCAATTTATTAAATATATTTTAAGTTAAATAAAAGTTTAAATAAAAGATTTACTTTATATATAAAAATTTCTCAATTTTTTATGATTTGTTAATTTATCACTACACATAGTCTAAATTCCCATAGGAAATAATAATCTATAAAATGCTGGTTATTTCCTTAGCTGTCAGCTAAACTACAAAAGATTAATTTTATTGTAAGGATCAGATTATAAGGGAGAAAAAAGCATCTTTTTTTTGCAAAACCTTTCAACTCAATAAATCTTTTTATTCTGATATGTGGTTTCTTTATAAAAAAATAAATAAATAGCGCAGTTTTCTTTTGAAAGTATTCAGTAAATATAATAGAGTCAATTTAGGATATAAACTTTTTTTTTATTGTATATAAATCATCCAAATATTTTCAAAATTTCTTTTATCTATAACCTAAAAAACTGTAGAAATATTTAATCTAGAAAATTAACATAAATTATGTTTAACGCTGTTTACCTTGTGAGAATTAACAATAAAGCAATAAGCTAAACTTTTTAATTCAGTTNCTCAATTTTTTATGATTTGTTAATTTATCACTACACATAGTCTAAATTCCCATAGGAAATAATAATCTATAAAATGCTGGTTATTTCCTTAGCTGTCAGCTAAACTACAAAAGATTAATTTTATTGTAAGGATCAGATTATAAGGGAGAAAAAAGCATCTTTTTTTTGCAAAACCTTTCAACTCAATAAATCTTTTTATTCTGATATGTGGTTTCTTTATAAAAAAATAAATAAATAGCGCAGTTTTCTTTTGAAAGTATTCAGTAAATATAATAGAGTCAATTTAGGATATAAACTTTTTTT
>NW_019388547.1:0-910 GCF_000671375.1 Centruroides sculpturatus
ATAATAAGTTGAGGAGTGATCATCTGACATACGCTAGCCAATCGGCACGCTGACTTGCGTGTGCGTATCGTACAGCGTTTATGTACAGAATTTTAAATTTGATTAAAAAAACTCCACTTATTTCATTTAGAAATATTTATTTTTGTAAATTATATCAAAGTACTATTAACTATGTGAGATACGCAGTGGGTCAGCGGTCTATCTCGTACTGACCACTTACTCTGCACAGGCTGGTAAAGCCCGATCTCGGAGTCGTAGGATGGCTAGGAGGGCAAATCGAGTGGGGAGTGCGTCGGTAAGTCGACAGGTTTCCTCGGATAAACAGGAGACAGGGTTAACAAATAACAAAATAAATGTTTATTCTATACCTAAAGTACTTTACAGAAGTATACAAGTTAATGATTATAGCTTAGATACGGATAACATAAATTTATCTATAAGGGAGCTGTAACTATTCCCTATGCCGCGTGAGAGTTTACAAAGAGAGTTATATCAGCGGTCAGTTATACCTTAAGTTGGAAAACGGTCTACGACAATCCTTCAGGACTATGGAAGCTGGCTGTCTGTCACAGGCTTATGTCTTCTACCGGCTTCTCCTCGGACAGGATCGGGACGGGAGACACTGTATTCAGACCTTCCTGAGGATCGCTCGGAGGGACGGTCGCACTGAGGGGACGATCGCCCAGAACTTCCCGTGACGATCGTTTTTATACGATCGTCGTTGGCACTGAGCCAACAGGTCGTTCACTCGTTATTCTGACTAATTAGCACGTGCACGTTGACTAATTGACAAACGGACGATGTGTAAGATTCCACATCCGATCTATTTCCGTTATATTTTTTTCCATCCTCTAATGAAAAAAATATGTTAACCCTAAAAATTTTCGAACTCAAACCCCTCGGGCTCACA
>NW_019388547.1:3349-7197 GCF_000671375.1 Centruroides sculpturatus
TCTTCCTTGGCATGTTGTGAAATTTCTGATAGTTGGATAATAAACCGTTTTATTGTAATTTGTCTTTTTAAATTATTAGATGATATTAAAATTTGGAAAAGGGGATCCCTAGATCGGTAAAATAGGCGAATTTCCTTCTACAACTTCGGTTGTTGTTCGGTATACAGTTAAAGTTTTAACAAAGTTCGAGCGAATACGTAATTAGCAAAAAAAGTTGAAATAAAGTGATTAAACAAACATTATTACGAATATCGTAAATAGCAGTTCACAGATGCATATATAGAGATATTTTCTGAAGGGGGAAATGGTCTTCACAATTTGAAATCGATCGGACACACTGTGCTCGAATGCTCGTGTAAACGCGCGCCATCTATCTTAGGATAAATGTACTATGCCAAAAACCTTCGTGGGAGTGTATTAAAAAACTTTCCGAAGTTTTATGGCAATCGTACTATGCCACAAACCTTCGCCGGAGTATATTAAACAACTTCCCAAAGTTTCACGGCAATCGGATAAACGGTGTGGTAATGCATGAAGGACACACACACACACACACACACACACACATTCATTCATTCATTCATTTTTATATATATAGATTATTATAAAGAATGTATAAATAAAATTTATTAAATTGTTTTAACAAGTTCTTTTACTGTGAAAGTCAATAATCATTTTTTCCACTAATTGTAGTCTTATTTATGTATGCTGTTAAATATTATCATTCAGTTATTGAGATTTACCTATATTAATACAGTAGAATTCACTTATTTTGATCACTGGTAATTACTTATTTAAATTACCAAATAACTTTTTATTACTGTTTATTAGTTTTATAATTTTTGTTCTTTAATTTGCATTAGTTTTTCAATTCCATTATAAGTATATTTCAAATTACAAGAAAAAATCAGTAATACTTAAATGTTTTCAAGCTTTTTTGACTCCTCTTCAGAGACTTGCATATACATTGTATGTATGTATCTATGTGTGTATGGCCTTATATATTTGTACTTGTGCAACTTAAAGAGAAAGGAACAATATTAAACATTAAGTGCTTCAAAATGAGCCAGAAAGAACCAAAAACATTGTTTTAAACACTTTGAATTAGATGAAAAAACCATGCTTTATAAGAATGAACTTTGCTCATATTGACCAGGAAAAATTTTTTAAATAATTCAAACAAAAAAAATATTATAAGTTGATAATGTAAATTGTAAATACTTATTTTTGTTTTGTTTAAAAATATGTCATTGTATTTCAACTTCAATTTCATTTAAAAAAACTTTTTTCATAACCTCTTATTTTTGCATACTTAGGTGTAAAATCTGAAATAAAAATTGCAATCTATTTTTTGTTTTATAGCTTAAAATACAATATCAGATGAGTTAAATTGACATATTTGTAGAACACCATTTTTAAGAAATAAATGAGGATTTAGGTTAATTTTCAGTCACATATTTTGATGGTTAACATGTAAACTTTTAAATACTTTTTCATATTTACAGACAATGAAATTAAGAATTGTCTAAATCCAAAAACTTCATACACTAAATGTAAACTATTTCTTTTTCTATTAAACTGGTATGTGTGTATGTATGGCCTTATATATTTGTTTTTACCTGTTTCTACTTTCCAGGCACTGAGGGCCTTTTCCATGTTCAGCAAGAGTTTGACCAGCTTATAATGGGGAGCTAGGGTGTGGGATAGGGCCCAACATATCCAGTTAAACCAGTGTTTTTCAACCTTCTTGAATACGAGACCCCTTTACAAGTTAAAAAATTCTTGCGACCCTCCATGGCCAAATTAAAACTATGTCAGTGATTTTAAAAACTACTGTAAGTATTTAATTTTCTTTCTGTAGAGATTTAAATATCGATAAAAAAAAACCAACTGTACTGTAAAATAAACAGGCACAGCCTTCTCACTGAAATTGTAGGTTTTTTTATTTTAGTGTAGGACCTACGAACACTTGTCTTTTTCTTTTACCCGCGACCCCCCTTGTATGGCTTTGTGACCTCCCTGTGGGTCTGACCCACAGGTTGAAAAACACTGAGTTAAACTATCCAGGAAAAGTTTTTGGAGATCCAACCTAACATGGCAGGCTAACACTTTACTGTTTGCCCATCCAGCAGTCCTTGTAGAGTTGTTATTACATTGAATATACGCAAACTGTCTGTGAAATTTAAGAATTAATCATCTTTTTATTTATGAAAATAACATAGTTTTGCTCCATATTTATCTAAAAGTATTTAATGTAATAATTTCTAGAAAGAAATAATAATAAATTAAGTTCTGATTCTTATAATGGATATTTTTAGAATAGGAATGAACTTTGCTCATATTGATGCACCTCAGCTTTTATCTAAATTTTTTATTGTAAGCCAATTTAAAACCAAGTAAACCAATATACAACAAAAAGAAACAGTCTAATTTAATCTTTTTATTTTTAAAAACAAGCAAGACATCAATTAGTACCTATATTATTTAACAAACTAAAATTTACAGGTAAGAAAAAAAAAATAAGTGAAAATTATTTATCATCACAATGCTGTACTACAATTTTAAATTAAATAAATTTAAAATATGATTAAAAATATATGCTCGCCACCTCAAATTAGTAGTCTTACCCCTATATATCAGTTTTCTGTTAGAAATAGAGTCATGCTGGTCATCTATCTAACTCTTTTCAGGGAAAAATTTTTTATTTGAACTTGAATAACGTGACTTCCAGTTTGCACCAGAAGTTCGTATATAGTTAATTGGACCTCCTGCCCCTAATCTTTCCATATCTGGTCTTGACTTCATGTATCTAACACTGTTCTCAAGATTAAGAAAGGACAGACAGCTGGATAAATAACAGTAGGAATTTGTGTGTGTACAATTTTTTCAAATTGCAGCCCAATAATATTTTTGAACATGTGGGTGAAGTACTTGTTGTCTATCTTGATTGATTTGGTTATATTTCATCCAGGCAGATTTGAGTTTCTATTTATAGCACTTCTTTGTAAAGTGTTAGTTTCGGTTTCTGCTAACAATGATATAATATTTTGCTTTTAATATATATTATATATAAAATAGATATAGGTAATATTATATTATATACAAGGTAGCTTCAAAAAGTTCCTGGAATTATGCTGGGTTACTCAATTAAAGGCAATGAAAAAAGGAACATGTAATGCATGTCTTATCTAAACATGTCAGGAATAGAGAAATACATTCAAACAAATCCATACTCTCTGCAAAGTTGACAAATTACCATTCACTAAAGGTTGTATTAGTGAGATGTCAAGAAACAGAGTCTGTCAAGTGTCTGTGGGAGAACAATATGCAAATATCAAATTTTTTTGTTATTGGGGGAAAAACCTTCTGAGATCTTGAAGCATTCTCAAGTTTATGACTGGCAAAAATGCTTTTGTGATGAGTGTATTGCTGAATTTGCGAAGTGGTCGCCAGTCGATATCATCATCTCAGGAGATTGTTAGTTGTACACAAGATTGCGAGGTCAGACAGATTTGAGCAGATTGCCAAGATAACAGGAATTTTGGTTGGAAGTTGTCATTCCATCCTGCATGATCAATTGAACATACACTGTGTTTGCCAACATAGTGTCATTGTCCTGAATGCTCATGGTGGACCTCATGCAATTTTTACCTCTTTTTCCCAGTATTTTTGGTACCTGGTACCCCTACCTTCTTGAAAGATGCCATCAGGGAATGCCACTTTGATGTGTATATATATACACATCAAATTTAAATTATTTTTATTCTATTCTTTTATATAGTATCTGTATATATAGTACAATAGTTTATCTATATAATATAGTATATATAACACAAATAAAAACAGAA
>NW_019388548.1:0-6759 GCF_000671375.1 Centruroides sculpturatus
TATGGCATAATTAATTAGTAAAGCGTCAATAAAATAAATAATAAACTCAAATTTCTCATACTTAAAACACATTTTTTAACATCTACTTATTTTGATAGTAAGGCAAATAAATTCAATAAAAAATGTATTTGTAAATATACCCATAATTTGATATAAACATAATAATTTTTTGAAGCCAAATATATAATTATTTATATACATGTTCATGTACATTTATATATTAAAGTTTTATATATTAAAGTTACATATAAAAAGAAAATGAATGGCATATACAGAGAAACCAATTAATTTTCTCTTTAGTTAGGAATAGTAAAGACCCTGTGAAAGAAAGGTTCTTACTAAGATTGTATGCCATGCCACTAACAGACACCAGATTGCCATGTCATGGTGCATGTTAGGTATAAGGAAGCTCAGGGTAAGGATCAAAAAACACGATGACAGCATCAGAAAAAACTTTTGGCATGGCATTTGCAACTTACACAGAGGATGAAGGTGTACTTCTGGACTTTGATCAAACAAGATTATTATATTGGACATCAAACACAGCAAGTCCTAAATATCTAGAATGTGTGGAAATCTAGAGCAATCAAAAGTTAAAAAGCAATCAATTATAAGGAGGATTCCTTATCTATGGCATGGAGGGCATTGTTTAAACTCACATCATAATACTTCTGTTTAAATTATTGTATAATTTTTCATATCCCAGTGGAAAATATGAAATTGTTTTATAGCAGATATGTAAACTTCTGCTACTGAAAAGTTTTTATTTCAATTCTGTTCTAAAAAATTTATTATTTTAAACTCTATGCTTTTAAATGAATTTTGTTCAATTCTGCATTTGGTGTAGTTTACTTGATGATGCTTGTTTTTAAACAGATGAAATAATTTGTATCAGTAAAATCTGAGATTTTAACTTGTCTTGCTGTTTGTGAATGTCTTAATTACATTTAACCAGTTTAATGCAGTAGTGAATGTTAAAGATATAGAAGCATCAAATGTTTTCATTTAAAACTAGTGGTGCCAAATTTTTTGATTGGCTAGCCAAATTACATGTAAGTCATATGTGCCCATCATAGCCAAATGGATAAAACCACCAAACACTAATAGTTGGTTATGGATTTGAACCTGAATAATGGACAGTCCTCAGAATTTTCTGGATTTTCTTCTCATGTCTAAGTTAACATTTAAAGAGGAACCAGTTTCTTATAGAGAGTTCTCCTGGGAGGCACTTCTCTGGCAGATTTCCCATATGATGCAATGTCTTATCTTATTAATCCTACAATATTAAAAAGGTGACATGTAAATGCTGTTGGCCTTAAAACCAGCCAACAGCATTTACATGTTAAAAATATATTGAGGAAATAAAATTTGTCGTCACTGGTGATAGTGAACAATGAACTTATGAAGACAAATTTTGTATCTTCAATATATTTTTAATATAAAAGCAAGTCTATTTCTATCGTTTATAAGTAATGTGTCAAATATGTTTGTGGGCCAGATTAACATGTGCAACAGGCTGGAATTGCCCAGGAACCCATAGTTTGGACACCACTGATTTAAACTGTAAAAGTAGTTCACATGATTCTTTTAAATTATTACTTTATTGTTCTTTAAATTTTTTAAGTATCATATTACAGAACTATGCTGGACATTTTGGTAATTTGTTTCTTTACCCATCATGCCTAGAATGTAATAGCAATTTTAGTCAAGCAGAATTTTAATTTACAAAATGGAACACATTTATTTAAATGTGAACTTTCGCACTGACTATTTTTTAATAATGGAAATTAAAAAATTACATCATATCCTATTTTCAGGTAACAAAACTATTACTTTTCAAAAATAAAAAAAGGGGAATTCAACTGGACATAGCACACAAGTAGTATCTGTTTAGTTGCCAACTCACCAGTGAGTCAGCAACTAAATAATCACTAGTGCACTAATTTTCATATCTGGAGTCAAAACTTAAAAATGACTGATAAACTGATTACTGTTTTAAAAATTTACCATCTACTGGTAATGAAAAAAGTCCTTAAACTTGAAATCCCTAATACTAACTTACATGCAAACTTGTTAATAGTTTAGTGAAAAATCTGCTAAGTTTGGCTTTCTTGTATCATCATCTAGTTACTAGATCATCTAACAATAGGCACTCAAAAATTTCAGTTGGCACATGAGAAAATTTTGCATGATAGATTTGGTGATTTTGGCTACAAACTTAAAAAAGATTGCCCACCTCTCATATAGTGTGTTTCCCAAATTTCTTTTGTTTGTTTTTTTCCAAGTATTGGAGTAATAAGGCCACTTCCAACCATAAGGGCTTATGGTTATAATCTGAAGTTCTCCTAACCACCTAGTATTGGCATCAAGTGCACCAAGGATCTTTTTAAGCTATGAAAGCTGTAAAAAAAGCACTTCTTTCTATAATAATATAATTTTCTTACATCTGATTTTAAGTCTAAACCAAGCATTTTATAACTTAATGAATTTAAGAGAAAATATCAAAAGATTATAAAGAATTTTCAATAGATAACAGAATACTTTAATTCCATTCATTTGTATATAATGAATTCTGAAAGATATCATTTTAAGATATCATATTAAGTTTCAATGATATCTTTAAAATATTATTGTTAAAACACCATTAACTCAACACCAGAGTGTAAGTTAACAAAATATTCAAACCTGTTACCGGTGTGTTCTCCCACAACGCCAAAAACAAAAAAATAAATAGTTCGTTACTAATGTTTTTGAACCAAAAAAGTTCTTCCTCAAGTAACATTGAATTTCTGATGGAATGCCAATCGAAGAAATAAATTTGAAATTCAATCATGTAACGTTGAATTTCTGATGGAATCATCAGAAATTCAACATTACCTGAGGAAGAACCTTTTCAATTCGAAAACATTAGTAACGAACTATTTATTTTTTTGTTTTTGGCATTGTGGTAGAACACACCGGTAACAGGTTTGAACATTATTATTGTTACCTTATGGAACAAAACAAAATATGATTTTTAGATTGTGAGATAAGATATAATTATATTTAATTTTCAAGGTGAAAAATACATTATTTACAAGCTTACAGAATACTGAAATTAATATTTATTTAAGACATAAGTTAACAATTCTATAAAACAAAACAAGCACTAAACTGGAACTCTTTGAAATAAAGTACACAAGAAACTTTTCTTTTCCCAAAATATATATAGAAACAAATGTTTTCAATCTGATTTATAGGCCTACATCAGGCCTGTGTAAGTGAACCTGGAGTGGTGAAGCCCTACATCAGGTTCACTTACATAGGCTTGATGTAGGCCTATAAATCAGATTGAAAACATTTGCTTCTATATATATTTTTTTCTGGGAAAAGAAAAGTTTCTTGTGAACTTTATAACAAATCTATAAAACAAAGTAAAAAAAAAGCATGTATTCAAAAATATAAAATGCTACTACTAAAAACCTCAATCCACTTAGAGCCGTTTTTATTTCTAGTATTGTTTAATAATAAACCTTATTCGTCTCCACACACCGGATTGTAATAAAAAATAACTCTTACTTTTAACCTTGTAACTGGAGTGGTTGTGTTATATGTCAGCAAACATTTTTGATGCCCCTTCTGGGCTCTTCCTCAGGCTTTTCTCTAAACAATAAGCTGGATTTTGAGAATCGAATTTCTTCTTTTGAGCAGTTTATCATTCAAATCATCACATACACCAACTTTCCAGCTGATTTAGAAAAAAACAACGAGTGATGTTTTGTATACAGCATATGCACACTAGTATTTTCAACGTAAACTTTTAAATGTTATCATCTAGCAGGATCTGCCATGCTGTTGAAAGGGCTAGCTCTTCTTTAAAATCGAATAATAATAAACCAATGTTTAATTAAAGACAAACGTTTTTGATCTAAGAAAAATCTTCCTCAGGTCAACATAAAAGAAAATGTGTTTTGGAATTTAACAAATTTTGAAAATAACAAAACTTTCAAATACATAAAATACAAAAAATAGCACAGTATTCATGTAACTACAGGAAACTCAGTTTCATTATTTTCAAAATTTGTTAACATTCCAAAACACATTCTATTTTATGTTGACCTGAGAAAGATCTCGCCTAGATTGAAAACGTTTTTCTTTAAACATTGATTTATTAGTACTGGAAATAAAAAAGGCTCTAAGTGGATTGAGATTTTTAGTAGTAAGATATTACTTTCTAACCTCATTTGTGTGAAGTTATTTCTCCATAAATATAAAATGTTTTAGTTAAATGCTTTGAGAAACTACTATATCTAAATTTAAAATTTTTATGAAAACAAATATTTATTGGCATAAATCAAGTTACTATAAATAAACAGCTGAAACAATAACAACATTTGCATTCTAGTAGTACAACTTTCACAATTTCTGATACAAAAAGTTTACATCACTGCTCCAGGAACTAGCTAAGCACCTAATACACATCATTATCAATCCACAAGACATGCCAAAATTTCTTATTGAAGGCATCAGCTATATGAAACCTAAAAACAATACCACAGAACCCACACAATACAAACCAATTACATGTTTTCCAACACTACAAATTATTGACATCCTGTATTGCAAACAAAATATACGAACATGTTGAAGAACACAACATTCTTATGGAACAAAAAAGTTGCCATAGAAATCACAGGGCATACAAAGAACAGTTATTCATAGATTCAGTCATTTTAAGGCAACACATACACATGGCATAGACAGACTACAGAAAAGCATTTGACAGTGTTTCACACAGTCTGCTACATATTCTACACATGTACTGTACAAAATACATCCATCATGCATTGCATTCTTCCAAAACATTATGCAGCACTGGAGAACAACACTACATCTCAGGATTCATAACACTTCCATACAAACAAACCAAATATTCATTGGGTGAGAAATTTTTCAAGGAGATTCCTTGAGTCCTCTCTGGTTCTAGCCCTGAACCCATTATCCAACATGTTAAACAACGCGCAATATGGCTACAATATCAGACATGAAAAAACAACACACTTTACTCTGTCTCATCTCATGTACATGACAACATAAAACTTTATGCATCCACACAAAAACAACTTCATCAACTCCTACAAATCACACATTCATACACTAAGGACATACAAATGGAGTTTGACCTAGACAAATGCAAAACATTTCACATAGAAAAAGGAGTCCCAAAGAAAGAAGATGTGCACTTGGAAATGAAGATGTTATTGAATCCATGGAAGAGTGCAAGTTCTACAAGTATTTAGGATTCCAACAGGCCAAACTAACAGAACATACACAAATAAAACAACGATTAATTAAAGAATACCAACATAGGTTCAATGCTATTCTGAGAACATAGTTAAAGCAATAAAGACATATGTTGTCCCAGTACTCACATACTCTTTTGGAGTTATACATTGAACTCACACAGATCTCGAGCAACTCCAAAGGAAAACAAGAACAACACTTACTAAGCATAAACAACATCATCCTAAATCCGCCATAGAAAGATTAACCCTTCCACGTAAAGATGGCAGACATGGCCTGATTGACATAGTTAACCTTCACTACAAACAAACACAGACACTGTGAGATATGTAACATAAAACAGCAACTCTAGCAGACTCAAATAATACACCATTAAACTTACACTCGTATCATATGGACACAACACTACATATAAAAAGCATAGACACCATCACGCAATTGTGGGCTTGATAGGCACTCCATGACAGACATCCCTACGACCTGTCCCAGAATTTTGTTGACAAAACTGTATCAAATAGCTGGTTAGCTCAGAGATATCTCTTTGGGGAGACGGAAGGATTCATGATTGCCATACAGGATCGGGTCATAAATACTAAAAACTACAGAAAACACATACTCAAAGATACAACACTCACAAATGACACATGCAGGAAATGTCACATCATGCCAGAAACTAGACAACACATCACTTCTGGTTGCAAGCTCTTGGCACAGACAGATTATTCACATAGACACAATCAAGTAGCAAATATAATACACCAAGAGCTTGCAAACAAACACAAATTGCTAGACATTCACGAACCATACTACAATTACATTCCACAGACAGTACTGGAAAACAACATGCACAAACTGTACTACGACAGAGCCATAATCACAGATAAAAACAATTTACCACAACAGACCAGACATCACACTCATTGACAAACACAATAAAATCACATACATTATAGACATATCCATTCCAAACACTCACAATGTACAAAGCATGTGCACTGAAAAAATTAGCAACTACACAGAACTCGCCCAGGAAATAAGGCATCTGTGGAGGATGGATAGAGTGCTTATTGTACCTGTCATTCTCTCCTGTACAGGTGTGATACCACACACACTACACAAAAGCCTGGAAACATTACAATTGAATAGAAATACATACATCACACTACAGAAGGCCACTATATTGAATACATGCCACATTGTTAGGAAATTCCTGAATACAGACACACAAACTGACACTTTTTTAATTTTTGTTTTGTTTTGGTTACTATGCCTTGATTCTGGTCTGGCTTATTACACAGCCACCGATGTCAACTGAGAATAACTCACAAAACTCAACATAATAATAAAACCTTAGATGTAAGAAACTCAAAACTTTATTAAGAAATAATAATAATAATCAAAATTTAATGCTTAGAAAATCTGAAGATCATTAAATATATTTTTTGAAACATTTAAAAACAAAATTCAAGTTAAGAA
>NW_019388549.1:0-6646 GCF_000671375.1 Centruroides sculpturatus
TATGCCTTGACTCTGGTCCGGCATAGTACACAGCCACCGGTGTGTACCGTGTATAACCCACTAAACCCAACACATAATAATAATAATAATAATAATAATAAGCATCTAAGACATTTTATACAGCTACTTCCTCACTTAACTACCAGCTCCAGCAAGGAGAAATTCCCTTTCTTGATCTCAGTCTAGTACTGTAATCAGTCGGTATTAACTACATGAAGTTCACAACCTCCACGATTACATATTTCGTTTACAAATGGGTACTTTATTGTGCATCCCATTAGAAGGATTTGATGAGTAAAATATTAATCTGAATGTCTTTTTTTTTTTTTTTTATGAACAAACTTTAATTTTTTGTTATGTCATTTTTATAATTTTTGCTGATTGTATTTTTAAATTACAAATTAAATTTGTATTAATTTGTTAGAGAGACAAATTAAAACAAAGTTATTGAGTTGGAATTTCCTTTACACCCTTTCTTTATCTACAATAAATAAAAATTATGAAGTTTCTCATTTAATGACTAATTTGCTTAATGGCTTAGTCGTAAGAACTGAAATCAGTCATTAAGTGAGGAGTAGCTGTATAATTTTTTGGCAATTTTCATTTGCATTAATTTGAAAAGTTTTGTTAAAATAACAGAATTAATAAATATATAAAATTTAATAAAAAGAACCAACTTTTTTATTTTTCAGTCATTAAAATATATTTTACTATATAATATATAAATTTATTATATTTCATTTAAAGCCTAATATAGCTTTAAACAATATTTTTAAATGTTTTTGAAGTAATCTAAGTAATAAAATAAAAATGTTTTTAGAAAACAGAACCAATGGCCCCCAACAAGTATCTTGCAGACCTCTGGGGTCCATGAACCACAGTTTTAAAATTACTGATGTAACAAAATCCCAAAAAAAAAAGTTTAAACAAACTTTGTACGAGGGTTGTCCCAAAATTAATGCACAGTTGGCTCTAACTCAAAAAATATTTATTGAAGAAGATACAAGTGATTACAGGCCTTCAAAATAATCCCCTCCCTTATCAACGCACGCTTGCCAGCGGCATGGAAGTGCTTGGATTCTATTCAGCATCCCCTTCTTATTGAGTATCCAAATCTGTTGGGTCACTTCTCTTCGGAGCTCTTTCAGCATCAGAAAACACCCCCCCCCGAAGGGGTTCCTTCAGCTTGGGGTAGTCAAGTTGAAATCAGATGGGCTCAGATCAAAACTATAAGCCAGGTGGCGGAGCTGTTCCCAGCCATAGTTTTTGAGAAGTTTGATGATTGGTGCACTGAAGCCACCACCTTTCATTTGCCTAGCAGCTGTGTTAAAATACAATGCATGCTCATTTTTGAGATTCCTGTCCCCGCCTGAATTTCTCTTACCGTGATTCTCTGGTCTTCATTGAGCAACGTTGCAATGATTGAAGCATTTGTGTTGTCAGCTGTTACAGTAAATGGCCACCCTGCGCACAGATTGTCTTCGATGCTTATTCGACCTTCTCGAAACTTCGTGTGCCACCTCTGTACTGTGCTACGATTCACAGTAAACCTTCCATGCACTTCTTTTAACACAGCATGAATTTCTGGCACTTTTTTATCACACACTGTATTAAATAAAAGTGTTTCCATATTTATTTCAAATATATTTTCACATGTATAACCTGTGTTTAAAAGACAACACAAAGAGAGTATGGGTTATGCAATGGGCAATTATACACTGATTTTAAAGTGCAATTATGAATATGCATCTATGGAGCAACATACAGGGTATATAGTGGAGATGCAAAGATTTTAGTTTTGTTCCAGCAATTTTCTGTGCACCATTGCATGAAAATACAACAAATAAAAAATTATGTTATATTCATTAATATTTCAGAAAAGATGGAGAACAATGTTTAATATGTTGAAAATTTTGAGGAGTAAATGTGTAATTTTCTGTCAAATTTTGCATTAACAAAAAATATGAACATTATTAATTGAATGATGGTATAACTGTGGAAAAAACGTCACTGATATTCCAGTACAAATATTCCTTGATTTTCAGACATTCAATTTTCAGCCAAATTGCCCTTTTGTTTGTAACATTTTGATATCTCTATATTGATTTCTAGACACCAAATTTGCACCCTAAGTACATTTTCCATCAACAAATAAAAATTTCAAGCTCTGAGATGATCAAGTGATGCTTTTTGCTAATTTTGGTTTGGTAACATCAGAACTATTTTTGTAAAAATGAATTTTTATTGTTTCTTTTGTTTTAATCTATAGTTTTAATGTTTTAAGCATTGTAGCATATCCACTATAAAAAAACTAAAAAATTTCCTATCTAAATATGAGATTTTATCATTTTTTTTCTAGCTCTCTGGAAATAGAATTTCCTTTGTAATATGAAACTCTATCATTCAGCTTTCATATAATTTTTAAGAATGTACTAATGTCTGAAAATTGAAAACTATTGGTGTAGAGATACTTATAACAAATATCACACTAATGCTGAATGAGAATCACATCTTGTGATGATGATGCTTCAGCAGGCAAAATATCTCAAGAAAAAAAAAACAGATTTTATAACAAATAAATAAATAAATGTCATTTTTATAATTTTTGGTATCACTTTATAATCACATTTTTCATCTTATCTTTTAATAGAAAAATTTATTAATTGTTGGGTTCAAAATTGCTCAAAGCTAAAGATATATTTGTATTGAAATGCAATCATTTGGATTTAATACAATAAGAATGTACAGGGTCTTCCAAAAAGAATGCTACCATTTTAAATTACTACAATTATAATAATTATTACCTTAGAAATATGCTAAATATACCAGTTAAGAGAGTAAATGTCTAAGTTTTATCTCCCACTTCATTCAAACAACCTGTGGTTTACTACTTGTAGGAAGTGCTGTAAACAAAAATGGCAACACCAAAACAGAGAAGGCATGTTATGTTCTGCAGTTCAAAAAGTCGGAATCACTCATCATCATGCAACATGAGTAATTTGCAGGAGCTGTAGAATTGTGACTACTGACAACAGATGTGCTTCAGTGTGCATAGGAAGAATTTGAGTATCAGTTGAACATGCACCATGTGATGCAAGATGCACACACATTGAGAAATTTTAATGGGCAAATGTGAAACTTGGACAGTTTTCCAATATTTTAATGCACATTACAATATTATCTGATAACAATTAACATAACAACAATAATTTAAAATGATAGAATTTTTTTGGAAGACCCTGTATTTCCATATGAAGCATGCTATTTATGCAATTAAAATTGTAAAAACTATGTAAAAAGTTATTAGAAAAAGTTTAAAAATTAAATTTAATTAATTAAGATTTAGAATAAACTTTAATAAAACTAATAGAAATTTGTTAATTTATTTTTATTCATTTATTAATTTAACTTTTGAGTTTACTTTAATATGATTTAATAATATATTAATGATAAACATGAATATAATACTTACTGTTGATCTAATTCTAATAAAAATTTTCTCGTATATTCAAATGAACCTAATGATTCTAAAAGATCAACTGCATACTTTTTTATCTCTATACTCGTAGTTCTCTGTCGTACAATATCTATTTTTTTTATTAAGAATTTTTTATATATAAAAATAATATCTATGAAATTTTCTATATGTAAAAGAATATTATATTAATTAATATTAAAAATATTAAAAAAATCATTTGCTTCTTCATGATACTACCACCTTAATGAAGGCCTGTGGCAGGATAAGGAGGCTTGTGTGCTCCTGAGATCCCAAGAACTATGCTGGTAGTAGCATTTATATATGCCAAGGGTGGCAAACCTTTTTCAGCCCAGATGCCATATAGTATGCATACTTAGCTTTAAAAATGTTTATGCATGCCAAAGTTTCAGACTTCAAATAATGATATTTAAATAAATTAAATGAATATGCTTTAATTAGAATAAATGCAAAAAAAAGCTGATTGAAAAAAGGATGATCAGGCAATAAACCAAAAGGATAGTTGAAAAAGATAAATAATAAATCAAAATCATATGATATGTTATGTGCCAGATGATTTCTCCTTATATGCCACAGGTTTGCCACCCTCGAAATAGGCTATTGGGAGTCAGACAGTTGCACAACCTCCAACCTGAATCTCCACATTGGAGGTTGTGCAAAAGACTGGTAATCCCTTCAAGTGAAAATATCATTCAACTTGAAAGCACCAATGGAAGAATATGGTGAATGGCCAATCAAAAAATGACAAAAGATTTGGAATAAAGGAAATCTTGATATAGCTACATGGAACATATGAGGAAGATTAGTGTCTAAAGATAGGTCTTGACAAGGCAACATTTGGCATTGATATGTATGTGCTAGAGCAGTGTTTTTGAACCAATGGTCCATAGACTGGTGCCAGTCCATGAAAAAATTTCACTGGCCACAGAAAAATATTTGACCATACTGACACTGGTGCAGTTTATTATGGATGACATTTAAATAGTAATCTAGAGTTATTGTACTTACTTTGTTAAGTACAGTAGATACTCTAGATAAGCATATATAAGCATAATTCATAGCAGCATATAATTACTGGACCACATAAAATTATCCATAATTTTACTAGTCCATGATGAGAAAAAGTAGAGACAAAATAAGATATCAATATATTAGTTTAGTATTATATGAATATATTTTGTGTGAACAGAGTGGCAGCATTGATGATGGGTTTTCAACAGCAGTACTCTTTGCCCTTTCAATATTTAAAAATCTGTAAAAAATACAATTATTGAAGAATGAAAATTATAAAATAGAATCAGTGCATAAACAATACTATTAGTTAGGAGAATGCCTGAATATTGTGGGCCTAGATGCACTATATTTCTAAATGTGTCACTGCAAACCTAAGCAAAATTCAAGCAATTTAAATGCGACTTCTGTAATATATTAAAGGGTATACCAAACTGGATCAGATACAGAATGAAGAAATAAGAAAAGATTTAAATACATTCTCCATTAAATAATAGAACACAGGCAGAAATGGAGATGTAAACACAACTGCAGATGGAAGACTGCCAAAAGGACTGCTCAATTATAAAATAAGAGGAAGAAGGGATTTAGGAAGAGATGGAATGACCTATGAAACCAGAAGAGGTAAAATTGCATAATCTTTGAATGTCAGAGGAGGAAGAGGTGGAGAAATCATTTGAAATATAATATTCATAAACATTTTTGAAAATCATTTACTAAAAGAAATATTTTTTGACATAGAAGATAAATGAATTAACAAATATTTAAAAATTACTTTTAATGATTAGTAAATGTAAAATATTAACATTGTTTTAATATAAGACCAACTTGATATAAGGATCTCTGCTATTAGTTTACATCAGTAAAAATAATAATGTTAGAAAATAATTTATTCATCTGAAAAGTTAATGTTAAAATATGCATATATATTTGCTTTTGTTGTTAATTAACAATTTTTAATATTTTAA
Organism: Centruroides sculpturatus; assembly: GCF_000671375.1. Classification (NCBI taxonomy): domain Eukaryota; kingdom Metazoa; phylum Arthropoda; class Arachnida; order Scorpiones; family Buthidae; genus Centruroides; species Centruroides sculpturatus. The sequence continues at coordinate 5,476 of NW_019388549.1, forward strand.
AAAATCATTTTATTAATAGTAANATTCCAAGCCTTCTGTTCCTAGAAAATTTGGATTTTATACTAATAAAACTTTTATATTAGCAAAATAGCATGCCAAATAACAATATCTAATATTTCTTAGAAACAAAACATAAGTCATTATAGTATCAGATCAATTAACTGGCAAGCTTAGGACTGGAGTGTGGCCTGAATTTCTGGAAATGGGCTAAATATATATTTAAAATATAAAATAAACAATAGAAAGTTAAGAACAAAATTATATTTAACAAATAAAAATTAATACACTTCTAAAGAAGGATCAATTTGATCATTATTAATTCTCTTAAAATATTGAATACTGTGTATAGTAAAATATTTAGGATAAAAAGTAAAGAACATAATGGAATCAGCACTGTGCAAACTACAACTGTACTACAGCCTGTCAAATTAAAAGCTAGCCAGTTTTTGGTAATTTCAGATTTCTGGAAGAGGAGGAGGACAATCACCTAAGATGGTGCACTAAAGCAATCTGGTGGTGGTAGTGGTGGTAAAAGTTATAGAGAAGGAGGCTTTATTGGGCTGCAATTTGAAAAATTGTAACCTATAAATTCCCGCTGTTGTCCATCCATCTGTCTTTCCTTAATCTTGTTCTGAGTACTTTGTACTGCATCTTTTATTGTCATGCATTTTTGATAACATAACTGCCTGAGAAAAAAGCACAAAAAACCAATAATCCTGTATGAAAGGAACAATTTATTACTAAAACAAATACAGGTTGACATTCAAAAATCTGGTTCCTTCAGAGAATTTCCAGCATGGATTTTGGAATGCATTTTCAAATTTACCGTATTGGCATGTTGCTGTTTTCTGAAGACGCTTAACTAAAATTCTGTAGAACTGTTTTATTTAGTTGATAAACATTAAAATTTCATTTGTTTTTCATTTAGTGTTTAATTTTCTTTCTTTAAAGGATTATACAAATAGTCATTTTCTATTAAATATATACACATATATAACCATAAAAAATCTAGCATTCCTCAGGTCCAGAGGTAGCCAGATATTTAAATGTCAACCTGCATTTTCAATTGTCTTTAATAACAATCTTTCAGCTTTTAATATTACAGATAGAATAAAATCTGTAATACAGTGGGTGATCGGTTAACGAACATAATCCGTTCCAAGACTTTGTT
>NW_019388550.1:0-4407 GCF_000671375.1 Centruroides sculpturatus
AAAGTCTTCTATTAGTTGAATCAACGTATTGTTTTTTAGACTTATAATTGTGTGTGAAGATTTGAGATTCAAATTCAGAGATCTAGTTGTAATGGCACAGTATTTACCATAAATGATTTCAGATTCTTTTTTTAAAGGATTCTTTACATGTTTTTCGTTTTTAATACTTAGGCATTTGTCATAATCCCCGTGAATCCATAGAATTGCAGAAGTCATACCAGCAGATGGTTTACCAACAGAGTCTAACACTGAAAATAGAAACAACTACAGATGTAACATGAGGTATGAAATATTAAGTATATAATGTGAATATTTTCCAAAAATACGTATTATTTTTTTCGGATTAAATTTAATTGTCAATTTTAGCCTTTCAAAGATACGGAAATGTAACACACACAACACAGGAGACTACCTTGAAGGCCTGTGACAAGAATCACGTAATAAAGCAATTTACCAGTAATGTTGCAGTACTTTTATCATTGACTTTTGAATTTATCAGGTACAGTCAATATTATTAGTCTATTCACATGTATTATAAATGTAATGCTGACGAAAAATACACGAAAATAGCATAACGTTTTTAAAAATTTTGTTATCGTTATTCTCAAACTAATATTTTCATCATTGAAGAATCATATGTAGAAAAATTAGAAAATTGTGAAAAAATAAGTAAGACGAAATAATATAGCGTAATTTAAAAATTTGAGTAGAGTAGTTAGACAAACTAGCGAAATTTAATTTGCTTGAAGCATGATTTTCAGGATTAAATTCAAGTGAAAACTTCTGGTTTGCTTTCAAGCCTGCCTGTCATGAGGAAACTTCTGCCAAACTCTTGGCCTAACATTAATTCTATTAATTAATGATTTTATTTTACATAAAATAAAACGAAAGTAAATTAGAATCGTTTGTATTTTTCGATAATATATTATAAATTCTATTTTCACAAAGTACTGTAAAAGGACAGAAGATGTTAAGTAAAAACTGCCGGATGTTTATGAATCTGTGACAATGACGAAGGGTCTCCCCTCTATGCTTCGGCACCACAGGACCGAAGAGTCGACATTGCGTCGGCGAAGACGGCAATGAAAAATTTATCAGGACTGACTCCACTGTGTCTTCTAGGTAGACACAGAGACCGTTACGTTCGAATTTACGCGCGAGCAGTCGCGTATGTGGACTCTTAGTTCCGGGATGGAGGCGTAAAGAGAGAATCAGAGGGATTACACTCTACATAATCTATACATAATGCACGTTTATTGTTCTATTTAAGCTATATACAATCGATTCAGTTAACATATTTACTTTCTTCCCCGATAATCCGTAATAATGAGAGAGAGCTCACATGTATTTCGCGCGAGGATAAATACGTTCATATAAGTTGGCAAATAGTCGTTTAGTCCTCATGTGGAACGTTGATACTTCTTTAGGCGGTGATCCTCCCGAACGGCGGCGATTAGAACAGTTCCGGGTAGCGGCTAATCCGTTCACGTAAATCTACAGTTCGCACCAAATTCCAGAGACTGACTCTGACGCATCGACCCTTCCGTCCAATAGTTGTTTTCTTTCGTTTTTTCGTAGATTCCGAGTGACACATTGGATGTATCATTTTCAACACGGAATTAAGTTCGTGGGAAATAAGTTTTATGTTTTTTTTAAATATCAATTTATTGTTTATTTCTCTAAATTGTTCCTCGTAACAAAAATATTTAACAATTTATTCCAATAAATTCGGCTTTCACAAATCAAACAATAGAAAAAGTAGTTAAAACAACCCAAAAGATGTTAACAATGTAAGAGATAGAGATGTCTAGTTGTCTATAACATTATCAATGATATTAATTTATTTTATAACAATTAACTATTATAACATATTTCTTTTCGAACACAAAACACTAAATCTTTACAACGAAAAAAAAATTATACATATTTATTTATTTACTGAAATTAAAAATTTAGTAACAGAAAATAGCGCCCTAATAAATGGATAAAATACTTTACGTACGTGTTGTTCATTGTTGTGAATGCATAGCACAACATACACTATTCATTCATTCATTCATTAGTTTAATTGTACATTTAAAACAAAGGTACAAAGTCCTGCCGCGCAGTGAGCATTACAGGAACATATCCGTTACATAGTTCCACCGAGTTACAGTATGCACTAATGAACAAAGCAAAATAAAAAAAAATTTTAAAAAATAAATAAATAAAAATAAAAACACAATGACAATAAAAGACCCGAACAAAATATGCAGCAGCATGCTGCAGCATATAACAGATTACTTATCTGCAGGAATATTTTCGCAAATGAAGGTCGCAGTAAATACAATAATTCTGACAAAGTGTTTAACAGAATTTATCCCGTGCAGAAAATTTGTAAGACAAAGATTTGAGAATCCCATGAGTCCATATATAATATGCGTACAAGTAAAAAAAAAAAAAAAAAAACTCCACACAAAGTCAGCAAACACAAATGTATATAGAGAAGTGATGATCTGCTTGTATTAGTTGTTGTGCTAAGGAGCAGAGGTAGCACTATGAATTAAACAATTTGTGTCCTGTAAAGGATTCCATAATTATTAAGGTAAGTAGTCAGCTGTCTTAATATATAAGGCTTTTGCTTTAATGTAGAGTGGACACTCCTTATCCAGTGTGTTATGTTCATGTTTATCTAGGCCATTCCTCAAACAATTAGCACAATTAGGCTTTTCACTTTTCTTTGTGCAGTACATGTCTTAAACAAATGATCATCACCACAATGGCTACAAACTTTCTTCGGTGATGGGCAACTTGCTGCCAAATGTCCGAAAGCAAAACATTTGTAGCAATGTCGTACAGGGAAAAAATCATAAACCTTGCACGTTTTCCACTGAACATAAAAATATCCTTGTTTTTTAGTCATTGCCCTAACCTCCGGTGACACCTCTAATACCCACGATAAAAACTCGTCATTTCTCTGTTTGATTGAAAATCGAATGTTTAAAACCTTTTTAAACTCCTCCATCGAGTACTTCTGTGAAAAAATATTCTGTTCAAGCAGGTATTCTAGTAGGTCCTCTTTGGTAACTGAGTTTGGGACTGAAGTCACTTTCATAAGAGGAAGACGCTGTCTTGCGTTTCGTGCCTTTAATCCTTCTATTTTGTCTAATTGTTCCTGAAAGTATTCAGCCTCCTCTCTGATAGGAAATACAACAGCAATTCCACTCTTGTTAATCTTACGAATAAGCTTGACAGGCACCTTATGCAATCTCCACAACATACACTACACAAAAGTCTAGAAACAGTAAGGCTGCACAATAGCGTATATCCTAATAATAATAATAATGACTTTGTTTTTCGGAACAGCGGAGCGTTATAAATTTGTCTTTGGGATTATTGTTTGGGTTTACTTTTGCCATTTGAATATGAGATAAATACTCGCATTGAACATTAATAAGAAGATGGATTAATTAATATAATATTTATTCTTCCGGTTGTTTCTTGCACTATCTCTTTGTTACATGTCTAATGTTTGCAATAAAACCTACTTATAACTGCAATAGTGTCTAAATAATATGAATTTTACCGTAGTAGACCTGAATGTCTATAGAATTTGAATAAATAATCGCATAACCGTTAAAGAAGTGTCCCTTAGAAATAGCCTCCCAAAGAACAAATTTAATCAATTTTTACTCTGTTATATATAAAAGACAAAAACTGAGGTTACCGATCCAAAAAAATTACTCCGAGTCTCCATGGTGACACGCAGAAGTTTTTTACATTTTTGGATTCAGTAACTTAAAACTTCGAGAAATGCAAAAAAAATTAAAATGTTTTTCTATAGGTATGGATGTTAGTGTATGGTGGAAACGGTTTTGTTTAACATTCTTAAATCTTTTTAATTCCTGTGATTTTTGTCAAAATTTCCTGAAACATTACAGAGAGGTTTATGTGTTAACGAAATTGATGCTGTTACATTTTCGTTGCTATATGTAGAGACGGTAGAGAGATAAAGGAAGTCACATGTTAAATAAGTACAGTCGACCCCCCCTATCAGATCATAGATACGTTCCATTTTTTAGCAATCCGATTTCTTACGAGTCGTTCCAATCACAGCCCGACACGTGTAAAGTTTACGGACTACGGCTGATTGAAAGGTCTACTTCCATAAAATTAATCGATTCTAGACTAATCCGACTCAACATTTCCAAAATACGTATATATTTTTTGAAAATAATCCGTATAAACTACGCTATAAACAAAAAATTGTAGGATTACTTACCGAGTATGCATATTCGACAACCCCATTGCTAAAGCTTGTTTTCGTCGCGAAGCAGCACACCAAACCACGACCGATTTCTGATAACTTATTTTTCTGCGAAAACTTCGTTGAACTTCGGAGACATCATTAATATAAATAATTTTAAT
>NW_019388550.1:4438-8598 GCF_000671375.1 Centruroides sculpturatus
GCGGCCGCGATTTCTGATATTATTTTTCTGCGAAAACTTCGTTGACCTTTGGAGACATCCTTAATATAAATAATTTTTATGGCCGTTAAATAAGAAATGTTTCTTTCACAAGAAATGTATAAAATTACAGTACTGGACAGACGATAGGTCGCCTAACTCGCCGTAGCGTGACGCTAGACGGCGAAAAATATATATTTAATTATAATAAAGTTACAATAAATTAAGTTAATATATAATTATATATACAGTACCTAATTTATATATAATTAATATATAATTATATGTACAGTACCTAATTTATATATAATTTATATAATACTTTCCAGACGATAGAAATCTCTCCGTAGCGTGGCGCTACGGACGGCGGGAAAGTAGTTCGGCAGCCCAATGACGTTTAACGTAATTATAGGGGTTTTTTATTGTTTTTTACGGATACCGTCACAATTTTTTCGCAGTTTTGTAGGAGTCGTAATTATTGGGACCGTAATTATAGGGGGGTCGACTGTAGTAAGGTCAAACTTAATGCCAATTTTACTCGTTGTTGACATTTGCAATTTTTATAAAACCCATCCCTATTGTGAAAATTAAGCTTTTTGCCATTTTATAATAATTAAAAATATAAAATGTTTTTAATAAAATACCGTGAGAGATGACGCTACAGACGCTGTTTTAAATATTGCCAGAAAAGTTAATCAACTGGTTTCCATTACCTACGGCTCGATAACGTTATTTATATTTTCTGCTGACTTTCCTAATACTTTTTCACATAAAACTAAATTAAAGTTTCCCACGGTTCGAAATGACTGCTTTAAATACATTAATCAAAAAATATCTTAATTCATTTACATAAATTTTAATATAATGCTATATAAAAAAATACTTTATTATTAACCAGCAGCGGTAAATTGGATTGAAGTACTGAACACTTGTAATTAGTTGGTGGCGGATTTCTGCCTGAACATGCGCTGGCTGCATAGAGTTCAGCGAACTTTGCTTTTAGTTTTTTTACGGGAGTTAGTATATATAAAACTATAACATAAAATACGTAAAAATATAATACCGTTTATAAAAACGTAAAAGTTTTTTCTATTTTCTTACTTGGTTCTAAGTTTGTTTCCTTCTAATCTTTATGCAACAGACTGGCTGCTATCCAAGTAGAAGCCAGTGTCCTGTAAAAAGAATTCCAAATTTCGAAAGCACTGATTTCACACGATATTTGTATTTGTCGTCAAAAGACGGTATTTATATTGAAACCCTTGCATATCCATTTTCTTTGATACGGTTGATTCAATATTGCGTGTAATCTAACTAAGTGATATATTTATTTATTGTTCGTGTATTGAAAGAATACTTCATATTGTAATTAATCATACATGAAATTTGTGTCTGCTACATCTAATATATACTTATGTAGAATTTCCGTTGAAATATCTAGCAACGAGTTGCGAAAATTAGCCGGCAAAAAAGTTAAATTTGTATGTGGCGCCATCTGTTATGAAATTTTATTAAACAATATATTTATGTTATTACTTATTTTAAATTGAAAAAATGTTTCATTTTCAGGGGAGAGATGAGTTTCATTTTAGAAAATATTGTAAATTCTTATAACGAGTAAACTCTTTATTAAGACGCCGCACACACACTAACATTCGTACATACAGTGAAACAAGAATTTTATTTTGTTTTTCGCCGTATAAGAATTCAAGTCTAAAAATATAAATTTTCTGGGAGAGTAATTTGTTTAAGTAATTAAATAAAATAACATAAGTAAAAACACTTACTCTTTAAAGTCCAAGGCTTCAAATGCATGAAATCTCTCATAAAAACCATTCCACTTTTAATGCAGGATGAGGTCAAATTCGTTTCATCCATCATTCTCGTTGCGTATGGAAGAAGGAACATAACAGAAGATTTCACAAATTCCTTTAACTTCCTGTCAGCTTTGTCAATCATCCCGATCAGTTTTCTCAAGTCATTAGCAGTAATACTATCTTTTCTCTTCTTTATTACCTGTTCAGAGTTCTGTGGAAAACACGAGATTACAAAGAAAAGCAAGAACAGTGAAATCCAATTTACTTTCATCTTATAACCGTTGAGAATGTTGAAGTGCAACTACATGAAAGCTTCCTTTTAGATTTTATGAAGTCAAATTTTAAAATATATTTTCCTGTTGTTTCCATCATTTATTGGCTGAACGATTTCAATTGTTGTCTACTTACTTCATAGAGTCGAATAATTATAGATTTTGTTCTATTCACATACAGTAAATTTATTGTCATTCATTACGTTGATTTATAATTTAAAACATAATTAACTTACGTTTATTGAATGAATTAAAGTCAAATCAGCAATTAAATAATTGTAATATTGCAATTTCTAATATTTCAAGCAATAAAATGTTCATTTTTCTAATGATTTCAATAGCAAATTAATTAATTAAAAATATTTTTTTACATGTTAACTTCTTAGTTTATTACAATTAATTGAGACAAGGAGGTTTGTTATGTTACACAGCATCCTGTTAGTGTACAACAAATGATATGCATCGATTCAGAAATACGTGCATTCCAACTACAAAAGAATCATTTTGATGTCTTCAGTAACAGTGTGATCCTTTCTAACAGTATAAGAGGTACCTTTATTGTATAATTTTCAAACTAATTAATTATATAATTTCAAGGAAAAACTAATCCAAAATAAATACTAAAGTAGCAAAAATTTATTAATAAATTATAGAAACAAATTTAAACAGTTACTGGTTTATTAGTGAGTAATTATTAAAACGAAAAAGTTTTTTGTTTAAAATGTGGCAGTCTTGATTAAAAATTTATTTATTGTGTAATTTGGTTTTGATTTTGACTTCAATTTGATTAACCGCAGTTCGTTCCTTCTCTTGACAGAAACAACCGTCAAAAGCACGGCCGTATTAATATCTATTTATACCCTAAACTAACAAAATATTGAAGATCTTTCTTCAATTTTTTAAATTGTATAAAAGGACACATATATCTATTTACTCAGGTTATTAATACATACCAATGTTTTCATTAAATTATTTAACTTCAAAACATGCTCAATATAAATTAAACAAATTATAATATAAAATAAAAACATTCAAATATGTTTAACACGTCTGCACGACATCATCTAAGGACTCTACTAAGACAGGAAAAAAATATTTGATTTTAACGCGTCAGCGTAAATAATTTACCGCCTGAAAGCGATACAAATGCTCAAGATAATCATGGAATCGAGCTATCGTCCAATAGCAATTGAAATCGCAGATTCTGATTAATTTACCTACTTCATTGTAAAATTGTTATTATTATATTTTTTTACTTTTATTAAATGTTTTTAATTAACTTCCTTTGTATTAATCTCAAATTTAACCCTATTCTAATTAAGATAGAACGCTAAGATCTTAACACCTATAATGTTGACATACGTAATCCAGATGATATGCATTTTAATGATATTTTACTGTGTGGTTCAAGAGTATGATAAAGGGACCACCCACTCAAACGTCATCAGTTGTTTTTTTAATAAACCGCTGATGTTTATTAAAATTATTAGTGATGTAACGAATATTCGGTTACTATTCGGTACTCGGCCTATTCGGCCGAATACCGAATATCTAAAAACAAGAGTAAGAAATACCAAAAACACAGTAAATTAATCATTTTGGTATTTAGATTTAATGTTATCGGGTTAGTGTTGTTTGTTTATATTTATTTATAACTTATAACATGCACAAAATAAAAAAGAAAATAATATTAGTCACATGTATTCACAATTTATAATTACAAAGATACACGTACACGTCTATCGTTGGAGAATCCTCGCACATCTGAAGGTCTGACCCTGCCTATCCTTCTTTTTAAGCACTCGTCTTTCCTCTTCCCTTTCTCTTTCCTCTATCGCTCTAATCCATATATGCCTGTGCATACATCACAATACGCGCTCACGATACTTTCGATTCGTCACTTTTCCGTCCTAGAGTTCCCATTTTACAATTACGTGACTCAGCCTGGTGATAACGGAGAAAAGAGACAGATAGGACGTAGATATAAGTCACAGTTATGATTTCACAGATTCGAAACAGCTTGATAGCCCGAACGGCCCCAGGATTTCGCCCGTGCACGCTAAGTGACTTTCATTAC
>NW_019388551.1:0-2725 GCF_000671375.1 Centruroides sculpturatus
ATAATTTATAAACCATTTTTATACTTTTCAATCTCTATAACTTTGGCATTATAAAATATAGAGAATTCGATTTTTTTCATGTGATAAAACCCAAGTTGAAATCCTAAATATCTAAAAAGAGAGAAGAAAAATCGATTTATATCTACATTAATAAATAAAAAGCTAAGTTAAAAATTCAAAGTGGGGGAAAAAACACAAAGAAGTGACATTTTTATCGCGATTTATGGAAAGAAACGGGCGTGAAATTTATTCCTGTAGCAGCGTTGAATGTTAAACAATCGAATCTTTTTTATAATCTAACCTTATAAATGGCATCTTGATACACGTTTAAAATCAAATTGTGGCTTCATCAATGTTTAAATTGTGAAAGATTTTTCTTTCACGCCACTTAATAATTTAACTTTTCTTACTTCCTTTCTCTTAGGTGTTTCAGGTTGGACTTTAAATATATATATATATATTTGACTTAAATGGCATTCTGTTTAAACTTCTTTGATTGAATGGAAGTTTATTTTAAAGTTTTGGTTTATTCTGAATAAGAATCTGAGAACGTGGCACTTTTGTAATTTTGTGCCCACTAATGTGGCCACTGGTGGGCACAAACTTACAAAGGTGCCAGTGATAAAACTACTTAACACTGGTGTCGTGGGTTCACAAGAATCCATTCAGTTAACGATCCAAATTTTTACATTTATATTTAGCCAAAGAGCATTGTTTGCATAACGGCAACGCGATTTGCCGAAGAGGGACTCCTCCAGAAGGACCTTCTACGGGAAATTGGCCCCTATTTAGGCGTTACTGACGTGAAGAACATCCAAAAAACTCCACCTGGCCAGTCCTTTGGCGATGCGCGAACCCAGGACCAACTTCAGTTTTTCAGTGGTTATATCCATTTGGCCACTGGTGAGAGAAAGTAGGATTGGATTGGGTTAATGGAATAAGGCAATGCATGGACAATCAACCGAGAAGGGGTGCCTCCTGCGAGAATTTCTATGAAAAACTGGCTCGTATTTAGATGTTCCCACGTAAAGAAAACTCGTAAAACTCCACGAGACAAGCCCGTTAGTTAGACGTGAACCAATGATCAGCGGGGAAAAAAATCACCAATAATCGGTCGTGGGTTCGTGCCAGCCAACGAGCTGGAAACGTTGCGTTTTCCGTGTTTTCTTTACGTGAGTAATACATAAATAGGAGCCAGTTTCCCGTAGAAAAGTCCTCTTGAAAGATCTTCCACGAAAAGATCCCCCGATGATCTGCAGAGGGGATGCCCACGTCGTATACAAATCGACATTTTATATATTTTAAATAAGATATTCAGTACCATCTTAACGAAGAAGGGAGGGAGGGAAAAAAAGGGAATTTTTAATGTCATTTATTAGGAAAGAACGTTTTTAATCTTTATAATTTATTGCCACTAATGACAAATTTTTTACTGTCTTAACCACAGCCATAAAAATTTTTGTTTTATTTTTTATTTTTGCAAAAATTTATGACCAAAGTGAGATAATACTCGCTAAAATTCATTTATATCTTTCAGTTAATTGATCCTGAAAATGCCTTTTTTTATTACTTTCTAGCTTATATATAGGCTATATATATTTTTTAACGTTGAAAAATTAATAATTTTTGAAGAAAAATCACATTAAACGACTGTCGAAAATTAAAACACGTTAATTTTTTTTAAAAAAAAGTTAATAAATGAGAATTTAAATATTTATATTTTGTAATTTTGATGAAATTTGGATTTAGTCTAGGAAAATGTAGAAGAAGAAGCGTTTTAATGGTTCGTTGCTGCTAATTTATATTAATAATTAATGGTAAAAACTCTTATTAAAATGTGTAAAAAATTGATTTTGCAAAAATTCCCATTAACAGAATTAAATACAAGTCAACCCCCCTATAACACTGTCGATAATTCCATTTTATATGAATTCCATGTTGTACGAGTCACTTAGATTTTACAAATACGTGTCCCGGGCTGTAAATGGCTCACGTATTTGTGAAATCTAAGTGAATCGTACAACATGGAATTCATATAAAACAGAATTATCGACAGTTTTATAGGGAGGTCGACTATATGTAAAAGCATTTTAAGATGCAACTTGTATTATGCAACATATTTAGGCTCAACTCAGCTTTCCATAACTGAAACATATTGTTTTAATGTTCAATTCAATTTCTGTAGAATTCAATGCAACTTGATGCATCAGCTCAGCAGAAATTGAATTTAATATTTTAGAACTCAAAAGATATATTCTAAAGACCAAATAAGCATTTAAAAAATATATTCAAAACACAAAATAATAATCAATCTTAATCCGGAACACAATTCTATTTACATTAGACAAGTTAATTTATCATAGAAAACCGAAAGAAAAATCTATAAACGAGATTTTTATCCACCGGTAACCATTTTTAATCATTTAACATCTCTTAAATCAACAAAAAAAAAAATGTTCAATATCGATATTTTTATATTTCTTACTAAATTTAAGAGAGATAAAATCATGAAAAGCAAAGAAATTCGCCTCGAAAACAACATTTAACAGCTTATAAATTGCGTAGGATGAATAAATAAATAGTAGACTTGATTTATAACACATCAAACACTCGTTGCAAATTAAAAATAAAGAAAGTAAATGCCCTAAATTCGTGTTTATTTGATTGCATATGGCAAACGACACGTGGGCAGATGAATCGGGGGGGGGGGGGTCACCCCCTCGAT
>NW_019388551.1:6549-7140 GCF_000671375.1 Centruroides sculpturatus
TTAAAAAAATAACTGTAGTAAGAAAAACAAATGAAAAATGCGAACTAATGTAACGTCGTATGGTGAGTTTTTGTTCGTATCCTGGAGCAAAAATATGTTCGAATTTCATGTCGTATCCTGAAAATTTCGTATGCTGGGGCGTTCGTAACCTGAGGTACCACTGTATATATATATATACTGTATAAATGTACTATCATAGATAAAAGATAATTATTCTTATTATTAAAACCGAAACACAATTAATCAGATCTCACTTTATATAAAGGAAGGCCCAAAAGTCAGTTAACTGGACTGTGTTTTGCAAGGAGTAAGAATAAGTTTAAAACAATGGTTAATTGACTTTCTGTGCATCTTCTATATATATATATATATATATAATGGATGATTACTAGTTTCTTTCTATCTTTCCTCTGTGATAATATTGACCCGAAACTTCTTTTGACTTGGATCATTAAGATATAGTTAATGAAGGAAAAGTTAATGAAATTATCGAAAATACAATTAGAGAAGTGAAGATCATAACTTGAGAACATTTACAGATGAAATTCTTCTCTAGGATTTAATTTATAAGAAAAAAAATATATATCCATC
>NW_019388552.1:0-6714 GCF_000671375.1 Centruroides sculpturatus
CCTACTGCGAAAATGAACGAAGGGCAAATTGTTGTATAATTTTGTTTACAAAAAGTCCCTTCTCAGTTAGAAGTGAGTTCGGGATCTGTACAGGTAATTCCATCTGTGATTTCTTCACATTCCCCGACTTATTACGGCCTCTGCATTTAACTCTACGCCATATAAAATTTCGCTGCCTAAACACCGCACCGCCACGCCATTTTCACTGTTCGCGCGCAATCGCTACCCCTCCACGCACGACTGAACCCCCCACTACCTGCCATTTTAAATACGGCCGCAAACCTTTTATCCAACAAAATTTAAATCGTTAGATTACCGTTTATAGTTTACGAGATATACAGTCTGCAATGTAACTGTCATTTGTTTGGCCGCTCCGGTTTTCGTAGACCTCCCTATATCTTAATTAAAAGCTTTATAACTTTAAATATCTTTAAAATATTACCAAGTAAAGGCATTGCTACAATAATCGATTAACATTCCTACGTAATAAACAGATATTTTTCAAGTTGCACTGTTTGTATAAGTCAACTGAACTTTTTCTTAAACGTATTTTCTGCTTCAAATATTCAATATTAAATACTATTTCCATATTATTTCTAATTTTTTTACAATAATTGGCTATAATAAGCGATTAAATAATTTTTTCTCATGATTACGCAACCACCGAAAGTAGCGAGATTCGCGCTAAATCTTACACTTGGATGTTTCTGATACGACGACACTTTCTACTCTAAATAAAGTGTATTAACAAGAAAATATGCGAAACTAGAGGTAAAAAACTATTAAAATATCAACTTTTTAACGTGTGTTTACGTTCTGATTCCGATGACGTAGCCTTGAAAGGCGGCGATTTTTGCTGTTCTGAGAAAACGCTGATTGGTTGATCTAGTGTCACTCGTAATAGAAATTGCCAATTAGAGCTTATAGAGCGTTTAAACAACAACTTCAAAAGCCAATTAACGGTAAGGTCTCCCTTAGACTTACAATACGGAGGTGGAGTTTAGCGGTAGATTTTTGCTTAGAAGGTTGAAAAAACACCTACCGATCGAAATACAATTAGTAAACACTCACAAAATCTAATTACAGCTTATAACGCATATACAAGCGACGTTACAACCAATAGTGTAAACAATTCTTCCCAATTAAATTCTTTTTACCATCACTTAACAGTGGAAAGTGTAAAGTTTAGCGGCTGATTTACGGCTACAGCAGGCATGGCAAATATACGGCCCGCGATCAATTTTTCAATATTAGCTATTGAAATCAGAATAGATCGATGAAAAATTTTGACGCCTAAGAAAAAAGGATCAACAACTAACTGTGCGTTTAGAGTTAACCCTCCACTATAAATCCCGCCCCGTAAGTACAGCGTAGAATGTTGATAAAGCATGATAATGTGAAAAATGTATCTGTAATCTCTATCTAAGATATAATTCAGTCTCTACGGGGTGACACCACAATGAGAACTCGCACCACCTCAAAATCTTCCTAGGGCAGCCTCTGGTTCGGCCCGTGGAAAAAGTTTTCTTTCCAATTCGGCCCGGGGACAAAAACTGTTGGCCACCCTGGGCTAGAGGGTCGAAACGACAGACTTATTAGTTTAAATAAAGTCAACCAACATAAAGAATAGCCGACGAGAGCCTAGATCGCCTAAAAATATAATACTTTGCAATAAATTTAATTATTTCTTAACGTTTATTTTTTCGGAAATTGTAATAATTTGTTAATTTCTCATCGAAACAATAAATTACTACGTCATTCTGTTAAATAAAATCCTATTAAAACAGAAGAAAAAGAAAAAAATTATCGCCAAAACACGAACACAGCGCGACTATCGCAATCGGCGATGCTGCCCTCGCATTTTCTGTAAATTTCACACTAAGCTAGTGGTTCCCAACCTTTTTTGACTGCCGTACCTCCTTTCAAGCCTTTTTTTTAAATTCTACTCGTTACGTTAGAAAAATGTTTATACTTTAAATAGTTGTATTTTAAAATATTTGCAACTTTAAACAAATAGCAGTAATGTGACAAGGAAACTGCACAGAGCCGCCGAATTGAAGAAGATTAAAAGGTTATATGTAAAGATACAAATGTTAGGTGATCGGTGTTATATCTACTTTTCCACTTATTACACCATTGCTCTTTGAAGTTAGTTAATAAAAACGAAACTTATATTGAATTGTACATATGTATTTGAAACTCAGTAGGTCAATTTATTAAATTCAAATTATATGACGTAGCCAAAGGCCTCGAAGCACAATCCGAATTTTCTTACAGTACATCCGATAATGTTATTTCATAGCAAACAATTCTACAAGACTGTCCTTTATTAATTAATTAATAAACATTCTAACAACTTCATTTGTTCAAATAATTAAAAGGTATTTTTAAACATTTACAGAAACATTCACATAAATGCACTAAAATGTATATAATAATAATTTATTTAGTTTTCGTAGTATTTTTAGGGTATTTTACGAAGAAAAATCTAAACGTGGGCCACACATGTTAACAGGAATTCTTACCCTTTATATTCATTTTTATACACTTCGCACCAACGCCCTACGCTTTTCTTTTGGTCTCATAATATCAAAAATATTGGGGAAGCCGAGAAAATCTTCCTGGGGCTAAAAACCTTTTTTTTTCATTTAAATACACGAAAACATTAACATTTTTTATAACTTTTTTTTCATTTACGCGAATGAAAAGCGTTTCTTTTACTTTTCCTCCTTATCGAAATTCTTCGGAACTTAGCTTTTAATTGGGAAAACTTTGAGTTACAAGCTATCATCAAGGTACGACCGAAAAGACAAGGATTTATCTTACGCTTAGCGCCATCTGTTATCAAATTTTAACAAATTTTACTCTCCCTAATTGCTATAATTGTTTAATAAGTACAAGAACTTACGTCACCGGAAATACGTATGTACGAAAGGTTTCAAAAAAATCTGAAACAGAGAAGTGGGTGATTATTAAGTTACTTTATCTGGACAGACAGTGTATAAAAGTGTATAGTATAGCAAAAAAAAAATTATCTTCTATTCACGGCCCCCATAAAAGTTCTCTCGACTGTTCTAATTATACCATATGATATGCCTATTGTACACAGGGCCAGTTTTGGACAAGGCTGCTATACACCATGGGTTAATCCTCAAAGGAGTAACCATGCATGCCTGATTTTGAGTCATTCCTGGATGTGTGGGGGGAAAATTTAACAGTTTCGGCGAACTGTACCGACCACCCGAGTAGAATCGGCCATATTCTTCAGGTTAATTATCAAAGGAGTAATCATGCATGCCTGACCTTTATAATTTTTGGTAGTTTATGGGGGACAATTTAACAGCTTCGGCGACCTGTATCGACCACCCGAGTAGAATTGAAAAACCATTTGATTTTCCTGGCACAGTGTCAGACTGCGTAGGCCGACCTAAACGTGTGTGAGAACAATGTCTCGTGAATGTTTGGAAGAATTATTTTCTATAACCTTATTAACTTTTATTATTTATAACCTAATAAATTAATTTTTCAGGTTATAAATTATTTTCGGNGCTTATTTTAAACTTTATTCAAAACAAAATGTAAAGTAAAAAATCTAATGGAAATGTCTTCAGATAAAAAGCATATCATTCTGAAACTCAAAGCATTATGCTTTGAGTTTCAGAAAGGATATAAATCACAGTGAAAAAAATTTGATCATGTCAAATGTGGTTTTAAAAGTTCCATTTGGAGAATTTTGAACTGAAGGGTACAAAATGTATGATTGCTCAAAAGCTGTTGAAGAAAAATTACAGGAAGGAATTGTTTTAAAAAAATGACAAATAACATGCTATATATCGGGTGGCCAACAAGTCGATCGCTCGCGATGTATTGAATTAATGTGTTACACTCGAAACCGAACGTAACGCGCAAACGCAAATGTAGTGATATTGGACCACCGCATCCTCCTTCAGATGCAGTTTTGTCAGTCCATGTGCTATTCATTTGCATACAGTTGTAAAAGGGGAATAAGAAATGTAGGCAAAGGATCGTAAAACCAAAAAACAAAAAGGTGGGAAGAGGGACAGAGACTGGTCGGGACACGGTAGAAAGAGGAAGGGTGAAGTGGTGGTCCCCGAAAGTGACAATGTTGAGTTTCAATTTTTCTTCTGTTTACAATGTAAGTACTTTTTTTCATGTTTTAAATTAAATTGTGGCTTTTCTTACCTATCTAAACATAGTATGTATTTCACACCACCCCCTCGCCACTTAGACTATCCTTACGACAACAAGTCGATCGCGACACATTTTTAAGATAAAAAGTAGATCTTATGTACACAAAAGTTGGCCATCCTGCCGTATAATATCTATCTCTTTTCCTGTAAAGTCTACGAACTGAAGAGGGGTCATTAAGACCCGAAATGCATTTTCTCTAATAAAAAAATACATAAACAAACTGTTCCTCGTGTGATGTTTACTGAAAAAAAAAATCCACTAGCTTTTAATTCTTTAAAGTCTATATAAATAATATTTAAATCGAAAAAAAAAATAAAACGATAATTAAAACTGACCTTCACATCAAACGAAAAACGGAAACCGAAAGTAAAAGTAAAATTAAAAGTCATTTGAAATTTAATTATTTAAAATTAAAATCAAGTCAGGTAAAAATTAAAAAACATTTTTAAAAACCGTTTTAAAGTAGTTTCAATTTTTAAACTGTTAATCGTATTAATCTTTAAAATTACTGTTATTTGTGTGCGGTGGTAACAGAACATTTTGCATTTAATATATATGAGGCGTTCTTCTACTTTCGTATTTCGTACTTTCAATTTTTATCCGTACACATGGCAAAAAGCACGTATTTTCATGTAATGATTCTCACCTTTTCATGAACTATTAGTCACCAATCCTTCCACATCTCTCCATGTCACAAGTTCGTGATAAATTGTGTCTTGTCAGTTTGTGTTAGGACGTGTGCTATCACTTTATATACATATCTGTTTTGGTGAAAAAATTCGCCATTACTAATTCGTCCGCACGAGTGAAAAACGATAAAGCATCAGTGTTGATACGGACAAAAAGAAATCGAGGTCACATAACCTCCGTACGATCGAGAGCGTACATCTCGTGTATGAAAGGCAACAGAAAATGACACAGCATGATACGGAACTCTTTACCGAGAAAAGAAAAGAAAGAGTACAATTCAATTACCTCTTGACAAATTTATACAAAAAGTTCCAGATACTAATCAATAAAACATAAATATTTTGAAAAGCCTTTTTGATGATTTTTTTACATTGCCCTTCTTTCGTACATTTAAACTTTGAAATACCTTTCGGGAACAAATTAAATACGTTAGTAGAAGACCGCCAGATATATATCTACATTTCTCGTGAATACAGCCCTATACTTTATATTCTAATAATTTACAACACTGGTATTACTGTAAACTTTCATAAATAAATATTGGTAATATCATAGAAACTTATCATTATGCGTTCTCTTTTAATTACACTTTTTAAACACGCACACTTGATAAACATTTTCTAAACACGTAGAAATTTTTGTCGCCGACCCTTATAAAAAATTCATAAAACTACTTACCGAATGAGCAGCATTGTTTAAGCTTGTTTACTTTATGGAGAAACACGAGAAACGGCGCACGCGTATAAAGCCTGTTGCGTAAGCTCGCTTCGACGCACTCAATCACGTGAGAATTATCATCAACTTCAGTCACGTGACATTACTGACGTATTTCCCGAGAACTGGCGGCAGATTTCGTTCTTTCCGGCGGAACTTTGGGGTACCATGTGATAGATCTGTGACATCATTTTTTCAAACACGTGATTCACCACTTCGGCTTCTGAGGGGTCAGCGGACCACTGTTTCATAAACATTGCATTAGTTAAGCTTCCGTAACCCCGTAATATTCTACAACAGAATCCGCTTGACAACGACCATGTCAACATTAACTCCGTAAAAAGAAGTAATAATGGAATTAGTTTATTAGCATATTTACTCCGATTTACGTATAATTATTCCGATTCCGAACAAGCTACTTGGCAGTACCGGCCGGACCAATCAGCGACAGGAATACCGATTAGTCAGTGGCGCCGATATTCGCCTGGCGTCATTAGACGTTACGATACAAACCATTGATGACGTTACTGAAATTATATTTCAATGCGCATGTGAATAAGATACTACTTTCGGTTTTCGGTACACATCGAAATTCGATTTAAATCGAATTAATTAATAAAAAGCGCATTAATTGACTTTCGCGTAATATAAATGACATCCAATAATTCGTATTTCCAAGTACTTAGCTCAAATTAAATAAAAATAATATATTATATATTATATTAATAAATAGTACATTATTTATTAATACAAGGTAGCCAGTTAATAAAAATTAAACATAATAAAATACTAATTAAAACACTTGTTTTTTCACCAAAACTGAAACTATAATTAGAAATTAAAATTAAACCAATTGAAACATATCTCTTTATATTATATATAGGCCTATATATACATATGGATAAAGATATAGATAATATTATATGGCATTTATAGACGTTTCTATGCATGAAATGATGACAAAAGGTTAAAAGAAACATCTTTGTTTTGAGGGTGGAAAACGGATTAATCCATTTTACATTGTTTCTTATGGGAAAATTTGTTTCGGTTTGAGAATAAATCGGTTTCCGAACGACTTTTAGGAAGGAATTGAGTACG
>NW_019388553.1:0-7091 GCF_000671375.1 Centruroides sculpturatus
TGCTCCACAGTTTTTTTGGGTACATGACAATTAGACAATTCACAATGGGTTATAATCAAGTGGGTGACGGTTAACTGAGCAATAGAAACTTAAAAGATAAATATTTTCTAAATATTTAATTAATTAATATATTGCTTTCAGATAATCATAAGTATTATTGAGATTTGTCTGCAGTAACTCTTTCAGTGCAGAAGATTTAAAGAATAGTTTAAATCTTCTGCACTGAAGAGCTAACAGTTTTGTCCAGTCTCAGATTCCATATTTTCAAATTGAGAACTATTTGACTGTTTCTATGTAAACATTTGCTTAAACCTAAATAAATATTTACACTAGTAAATAATAAACCAACAATATTAATAAATTTATTATTAGAATTATTGTTCTGTGTAAAAATTTAAACAAAATTTAGCTTTATATAACTTGTAAGAACATTCAGCTTATCTAAATGATATAAATCATCCAAACATTATCTAAATAACATCAAGCAATTATTTATTGTAGCATCATCACAATGCCAGGCTGCAATTTTTAATATACAGTGGTGCCTCATATAACGTATGCCTCGAATAATGGACTTTCTGTTTGACCGTTACATGACTCGAGCAACGGACTTGCTGCGAACAACGGACTTTCCGTTCGGCAGTTACGTGAGACGAACAATGGACTTTTTTCGAACAAGTGCGAATAATGTTTCCACTCTTTTGCCGTTGCCAATGACAATCTGCTATTTTTAGGATATATTAGTATTATTAGAATGTAATGTAATATATGTTGACGATTCAAATAAACGAAATGTAATTGTGTAGATGTCGAGGTGGCGGGACGAAAAGAGGTTGTAAAAAACAAACGGAGCGAGAGTAGCTCGTAGAAGTGTTTAGTGATCTTAATTAATAAAGAATTATTCGTATCATATAATCTGGGAAGTTAAGTCATTTATAATGCATCATGGCTTCTAAAAAAAACAGAAAGGTGATTTCAATTGAAACAAAGCAAGAAATCATCAGGAGTGAAAGTTGACAAAATCTTTCTTGTCGAATGGGGAGAGGTTCAGGAGTTTACCAACACTTATTATCCAAACAGAGCTGAGGCCAACCGGATCAATGATCTCTACGATGACACCTTTGTCCATCATTTCCGACAGGTGTTAAAGAAGAAAGAGAAACAGACCACCTTGGTCATGTTTTTCAAGAAGGCAGCGGGCAAAAAACAAAGGATGGAACAAGAGAATTTGACCCTGCAAGTTCCGGTAGCCTCTCCTGAATCTGACTCCGATTAAAAAACAATAAAAAAAGACCCTCTGCAATGTGTAAAAAGTCTGTATCTGTATGAATGTGTAAAGAAAGTGTTCTTCCACCTCCTCCTCACAACATCTGACTACCCAGCATAATTGCTTTCTGCTCCATTTTCATTTTTTATGGTACAGTACGGTTATTTTATGCTGCGGAACGAATTATATNTGAGGCACCACTGTACTTAATTTAAAATATATGTGCTCCCCTCAAATTAGTAGTGTCTTGTTCCTGTAGATCATATTTTTACTTTATCAATAGAGTCATTCTATTAACTGCTTTCAGGGGAAAAGTTTTGAATTGAAATAATGTGACTTCCAGTTTGCATTGTCAGTTCATATATAATTAATCAGGGCCTCCTGCCCCTAAGGTTTCTATATCTAGTGGTTGAATTTCATCTATCTAATTCCATTCTCAAGATTAAGGAAAGATAGACAGATAACAGCGGGAATTTATAGGTCTACAATTTTTTCAAATTGCAGTCCAATTTGAAAAAAATTATCACATAGGTCAAAATAATTGCATTGTAAATGTAACAGATGACAAAAAGAATTGCATAATGATATCATTACATCATTATATAAAAAAGTTTCCATTGTAGTTCTTAACTGTCACTATAATTTCTAGATCATAAATATATAAAAGTTTTACAAGCTGAATAATTGTAAGCAATTGTAATGAAGATAATTATAGAAGTAAAAGAAGTGAAAAATGTTATTAGTCTAATACTTATCTACAGTTTATGGTCATTTGATTATAGATATGAAATTTCCTAAACTAGATATCAATAATAATCCAAGTAATTAGACAGAATCTTGTGTTCCTTTTTATCTGTTCTATTTTTGCAAATATTTTGGCAGAAAAATTCTCCATATTTCTTGCCCGTAGTATAGTCAAAGTGATCAGAGGAGAGAGGAGGGGAAAAAAATCAAAATTTAAAGGTCATTTTACATCTTAAAATATGGTCATCATCATAATTTAAACATTTGGGCATTTACCCTATTTACTCAAATGTAAGACACAACTGAATCTAAGACACCTTAATTTCTACATGTTCATCCATAGATTTATAAAAAAAAATGTAAATATAAATTTGTAGTGCTAGTAAAGTAACTTATATATTACTGTCTTGAGTATCAAAGTCAACAATTTCTCCACTTTCCACGTTAGGATCTTCTGAATCAACACTGGATTCAACACATCTTTTCATATACAATCGTCCTCAGTAACATTTAAATCATTAAAAATTCAACATTCCTTGAAAGAATGCTCCACAGTTTTTTTGGGTACATGACAATTAGACAATTCACAATGGGTTATAATCAAGTGGGTGACGGTTAACTGAGCAATAGAAACTTAAAAAAATTTTTTGCATGCTTACCAAGATATGATTTAACAGATATTATTTATTTATTTATTGTAAATACAGGAAATCCTCGTTGGTTTGAAATTTGAGGGATGAAATAATTGTAACTTTAAATTATCAAGTTTTGAATTATCTGAGATTTATGTGTATCTGTACAATATGCCAAATGCCATGTAACTAATGTAATTTATTAAGTAAATTGAATATGGATACATACAAAGAACATTATTTTTGTTAATTATTAATTAATAAATAATAATAATATAAATGTGAAGGAAAACTGCATGTGTCTGTTGTCTGTTGAGAACCTCATACGTTGCCAGATAGTTTTATAAAAAAGTAAAGCAGATTCCACAAAATGTAGTCCATATTATTTTTAAAGTGGCCCAAAAAGTAGTAAGTTACTCAAATCTAGTAGTGTAGAGCTCTACATATATATCAATCTGCTACTTGTAGCCCAATCTGGCAATCCCAAAAACCAGCTGTACTTTATGAGATAAGAGAAGAAAAGGGTAGTTCATGGATAAGACAACACCTGAAAATGTGTTACAGTAAAAGCAAAGCCATATTAACCAGATTAGAATTGTTCTCTTACAGCAGGGGTGGCCAAAACATGGCGCATGCGCCAAACGTGGCGCATTGGACGATTACAAGTGCCGCTTCAGTTAGTTCTGAGCAAAATTGCCAGATTTGGCTTTTTTGCGATTAAGAATATTATATAGAAAAATAAATTTTTTATAGTCTGTCTTGGCAAGTTCATTTGTTGCACAATTCGTTACAGTCTATTTTGCAGATAAAATGAATGTTCTCCACATAGTAAATTACAAGACTCAAAATACATGCATGTATTTTGAGTCTTGCGATCTTTATTTCCGATCAGTTTACAGGCGTGTAAATGGCCAAAAACATTTATTGTGATTAAAGTTATTCTAAGCTGATCTCGTTCTCAGTGCCAATAATTGTGGTGCAGAGTAATCTTCACCAAACGAGACTCTGGCAGCTATAGCACCATCATGAAGCAATCACCCTCTCGTACAAGAGATCATTGTTGACTATTATAAATTGGTGCTTCAATAAACTGTCATAAAGTAATTAATTCAACTGCATGATTAAGTTATTCCCTTTTCTTTCCTAAGCGAAGCAGATTTATTCTTATCTCTATTTATCAACCCCTAACATTGAACGTAAGACTGTATAAAAAGTGTTCGAGTTATATGGCGCATTTGANAAATTAATACCTTATACTGGTAACTTATAATTAATGTTTAAATATTTAATTTTTGCAATATAAAAGTGCCAAATATGTGATTTTAATAAATAAAAAGTGATTTGAATTGAAGTTGTTAGTATTTTATTGCTCTCTCTCTTTAAAATTTCATATAAGTAATGAAAATCATTAAGATAAAAGATCCGTTAAAGATCCGCTAAAAAGTAACGGATACGGATACGGATCTTTTTCTTCCCTCGGATATCCGCGGATACGGATACGGATACGGATATCTGGAACATCACTAGTGACTACGCTCAATTCAGAAATGTACCTACAAAAGGAAAACATTCAATAACAGATTGTGTATATAAAAATGTTGCAAATGTATAATTTTCAATAAATCTTTCTCGTAAAGAAAACATCTTTCTTATGAATAGCATTTTTTCTTAGCTAACGTTCAAATAAATCATTGCAGATCTGTTAAATGAGACTAGAAAAAATTCACTAATATCTTACTGACGATTATAATTTGTTGATGAATTTAAACTACCAATTCAAGAGACTTTACTCAAATTACACAAGATACACTTAACTCTTGATATTCACCAGGGTTAGGTTTTTTAAAATCTCGTGAACACCAAATAAGGATGCCTATGGAGAAAATTGAGTTTGGTTTTATGGAACATTTCAAAGAAAAACGTTAATTGTAAAATAAAATATTGCAAATTTTGTAATATAAAACGTTTAAATTATTTCTAAAAAGCAATAAATAATTTTATTAAATAATACAAAAAAAATTCTAGTAAGAGATTGAAAATTCAGAAGAAAAATCTTGAGATTAAAAGAATTTAAGAACGAAAGTCTATATATTCTATAGAATAACATTCATAATATACTGTATAATTTTAAATATTTTGACAAAAGTAATGAACAATACTCATCTTTTAAAGCTACAATATAAACATTAAATATTACACATAAGACAAATTTGCCGTTTAAGAAACGAACAGAAGCTAATTTTGTTTGTAATCAGTTAATTTTGACTGCTGTAAATTTACACAGATTGCGTTCCGTCACGTGATTCGGTGAGGTCACAACCGACCGTAAATTAGAATTGTGCTTGTTAAGGACAAATTTTAGAAAATAATTATAATTGCTAATAACGTGTTAAATGTTCAATAAGTTTGACGTTTCTCGAGATTTGAGACGTAACCACCTTCGTCTTATCATCTCTGGATCTATAACCACCAAAATTTAATAGCATGAATGCTCTTAATTAATAAATTAAACTTTCTTGTGAAGTTTTTTCCGCATAAGAAAAGATTAATTATTTTTCCCACGGATACAAACATAAAGAGATGCCAGTTCTTATGCTTCATAATTGGTGAACAAAATCGTGCTCCAACACGCAAAGACTCACATTCATATCGAAATTCAAAGGACGAAATAATCGCGACTTTAAATTATCCGAGATTTAAGCTACATATTTCTATACAATATGCAGAATTCCATGTAATTGGTGAAATGTATTAAGGAAACGGAACTCATGTACGGCTACATCGTGTACTGTACAGAATGCCGTCTTCGTATTTTTGTTTTTTAAGTTATGGCAACGAAAAAAACTTAGGCGATCTGACTACAGGAGGTCCCTTCTGGGAGGTCTTTTTAAAAATAATTGGCCACTATTCACGTGTCACAGATGTAGAAAAATCCCGGCTATTTTCGTTAATTATAATTAATATCGGTATGAATAAACAGTAAATAAGATTACGTGTCCAGTGAAAACCTCAGAAGTTGCCAGATAGGTTTTGTAGAAAGTAAAGCGAAATTTCTCCAAGTGTCGTCCAAATAATTTTTGAAGTTGGCCAGAAAGTAGTAATTCACCCAAATAGAGCATCCTAGAGCGCTACAAATATTTTAAAGTGCTACTCGTAGCCGAATGTTGCATTTTTAAAACCCTGCCGTATTTTACGAATAGAGAGAAAAAGGGATAGTCCGTGGGTAAGGTAACACTCGAAAATGTGTTACTGAAATAACAATGACATATTAACCAGATTAACTTTTTCATCTATTGTTCTCTTATAGTATGAAGGCACTTCCATGTAAACAAAAGAGATAACGTACGCATGTCGCAGTTCGATCAGAATTTTCACTTCGAATTTCGATGTAGTTTTCTACCTGTAAATCTATTTTCCCGGCAGGGACAAAAGTGCGGTTACGAACTGAGGTAACTAACGGGTTTCGAGCTATCCGAGTTTAAATTAACAAGGATTTCCTGTATTGATAAAATATATATAAATTATAAATATGGTTAAGACTTATGAGATAAGAGTTATATCCAACTTAGAAAAAGGAAATGTTTTGGAACATATTGTAATATCATTAATTATTTTATGTCAGAAGTAGTTAACAAAAAAACACATCAAAGAAAAGCAATTCTTTGAAAACAAATTCTTTAGAAGAACTTTTATACTTTTTTGTTTTAACATATATTGTATTTATTATAATTATTGTAATGTATTTTTAAAATTTTATGTAATTGTTTTCTTTAATAATTCTTTAATAATTGAATTGTTTTCTTTGTTTTTCGTTGCCTATATTTGTTAATTTTGGAGAGTAGATATCAACTATACTTCCAGACTTTTCTATTTACTTGTAAAAATAAATAAATAAAATATGTAACATGTATAAATATGTTTGTTAATTACAAAATCATTCTTTTAACTAATTTCTTAAAAATACTTAAATTTACTAGTAGTAGATCAATAGAAAATAATAGTGATATTAATAAAGAAAATAATAAAAAATTTTGTTTATTATTCATCTTTTATTTTATCGCCCAGATGTCTGGCAGTAACTCAGTTGACAAGTGTCCTGTTTTTCTATGATTTTCATACAATTACTTATGATGTTACTGTAATAGACTAACAAAATTGAGCTAAGCATATCTCAAATATTTACTATTATAAATATTGGCCTAATAAAATTATTAAAATGACTTAATGAAATTAGTGACAGAGAAATAAGATGCAAATACTAGAAGTCATTAATTATGATGTATTATATCAAATCTAAGACAATCCTATTTTCAGAGATACTAAAACCTGAAAAAGTGTCTTACATTTGAGTAAATACAGTATAGTTTCTTAAAACTTTAATTCTGCCAGTTGTATCTTCTTTTATAGGCTATTCAAATAAGACCATTTGTAAAATTAGATAATTAATA
>NW_019388554.1:0-8462 GCF_000671375.1 Centruroides sculpturatus
GGGCTGGTTCTTTGTCTTGGGTCTGACTTAGTGTCTCGACGAGATTTTCTTAACCCTCTCTCCTCGTCGTCCAGGCAAAAAGTGTCCTTCTCACCGCACGGGCAGGGCCGCACCCTGTTCACCTCGGTAAGCCACCAATCAGGACCCACGAAGTTCCCGCTCCTGATCGGGTGACCGGAAATGGTCATTAGCAGAAGAAGAAAGAAGGAAAAGAACAAAGAATCTTAAATCTAAATATTCTAACTAGGTATATACAAAATGGCGGACAGCCACAACTGCATATTGGTTCGATTATAGAACGATTGTAAACATTCCAGAAAATTGATCAAATTAAAAATAGTTCGTTTGATTCTCGGCAATTCTCATCATTCTCAGCGGTAGGTGTTATATAACAATTACTATGGTTGTTGAAATACTGAATATAAATAGGGTTTGCTTGCAAAATCCTCGTGGGCAAAGCCACGGGTAACAGCTAGTATGTCATATAAATGACAACTGAATATTATATTTACAATTACATTCATTTCCATGTTTTAGTTTAAATTTCTAGGATATGAATAAACTTTAATTATCTCTAGCCATGTCAGCAATTAATAAAAGTTTTGTGTTTATAAATCTCACATGAATTCTTGATAGACAAAGTATACTAAAATGTATAAAATTCATAAATAAATAATCTCAATTAATTGCTTAAATGCAAGAGATAATGAAAATTACCTATGTACTGGTAATTTTTATTAATATGCGGGAAATGCATGAAATTGAGAATTTTTAATATTTATTTTATTTAAACATAATTAAATTATTGTGTTATATGGAATTTTAATTTTATATTTTATAATGTTTAAAATTATTGATATACTAATTAATATTCTATAATGAATTTTAAAGAACTCAAAAAAGTTTTTGTTTTGCTACATTCTAATTTTTTGTTGCATTTAAACAATGGATTTACACATTTACTTTTTACATTTTATTAAAAGTATTATCAATATAAATATATTTTATGTTATTAAATAAATTTTACAATAAAACTTATTGATTATATCTATTATTATATCTTGTAGTCATTATTTTTAAGCAATTACAAAATAAAGTTAAATATCTGCAAGTTGAAAATTCAAACTTAATGACTACAAGAATATGAACTATATAAACTGCTTTAGGTGTACTTTAAAATTAATACAAAGCATTTACAATTACTATTTTTGTCTTTTGAGCAGATTTATATAAAGTTTAATGTAAATCTTTCTTAATAAAAATTACACCTTTCATTTAATCTAATAATCAACCCGAATGTTTAAGATTTATAAAGCAATTAAAAAATAAATTTAACATTTCTGAAACTAAAAGAAAACTTTGATTTAAAAATTTTACAACTGTTCACAACATGTTTTTACTTTCCTGGCTGTTATATATAACAGAGGGAAATTATGATGATTTATCAAAAAAGGACCACCCCAGATTTTTCCATTTTTAGCCTCAGGGGAGCTTGAAACATCAAGAAATGCAAAAAAATTTGGGGTTTTTTCTGTTTGTATGGATGTTAGTGTGTGTTTGTTAACCCTCTTTGAAGCTTAATAACTCCTGTGCTTTCTGTTGAAAATTCTGAAATTTTGCAGGGAGGTTTGTTTCTTAGGGGATTGATGCTATTAAATTTTGGTGTTTAAACATCCAAGGGTGGAGAGATAAACAGGGCCTTTTTTTATACAGTATTCATAAAACACTACACTAAAATCTCTATAATTTTTCTTAAGAAATTGAATAAATAAAGTATATGAAAGTACTGTGTGTACTGTGTCAAAAAATATAGTAAGTTAATAGAAAACAAGCTATAAAAGTACCAGTTGTCAGGAAAAGACAACTGGTCTTTTCCAGTTTTTTCATGTTTTGGTCTTGTTATAACAAACCAAAACATAAAAGAACACAATGAAGGAAATAGCTATCATTACTCATGGCTATGCTGGCCAAATTGTACAAAAAAAAAATTTCTAGGAAAAAATTATGTACAGGAAGATTGCCATCCTTGGAACTGCCAAACATCTCTTCCAACTTACTTGCAAAGCAGGGGTGTCTTAATGGGCAGCCTGGTATCTAAAACCCATAGAGTCATCAGGTATAACCAACAGCATTCAAAGGTTTACAAACAAACCAACTTACCATCTCCTACAAGAGAAACCCAGCTGTGTTCTCTTTATTACAAAATGCCAAAGATCCTATTAACAGAAAATTCCTCTTGTTATAGACAACAGATTTAATAAGAAATTGGTTTAAATCAGAGAAATGGCTTGATCTCTTAATATGCATATCAAGGAGCACCATTATTCTATCCAAAAGGGCTGCCGACCACAGCATTAGCAACATTTACAACTGAAAATGATGTATAAATATTTTTTAATAAAGCAAGTCTAATACAACCAATTAGGAACCAAACCAATCTGAAACATCTGGAGAAACTCAAAATTTACAAAGCTATTTTTTTAAACACTGCAATAAATTACAAGAATGCCAAGACATTTTCTAAAGCATGGAGGTCCATCTTTGAAGTACACCTATAATTTCAAATCTTATTTTTAAAAAAATAGTTGGTTATGTCATTGTTGATGTTTGTGCCTTCCACCAATGAAATAATTCTATTTTGTTTCAAGTGACATTTGAATTTTCATATGTATATTTTACTGCTATTTTAATCTGATGATGATTTAAAAAATCGTTAAAAATGTTTATTTTTATTATTATTTAGTAAATTTCTGGATATTATTGATATTGTTTTATTAAGGACAAGAAGTTTGGGATTTCCTGTGTAGAGCTAATAAGTGCTTGTTCCAGTCTGGATCAGTATTAGTAAAAGACGATCCAACCCCTTCAATTTTAAGGGCAAGTTACTGCTGTGCTAGGAGATGCATCAGCATCATCTGGGCTGCTTGATCAATTAGCCTACATGGCATGTCCCAGACTATTTTTTGAAGTGAAAAGTGCATAAATCTGTCCCACCTTTGTGTTCCTTGGTGAATAAGTGCACCCATCCAACATATTTCTTAGAAAAAGTGCTTACTAGAAAAATCACTATACTTGTTCAACTCTTGAGGCAGTCTCTTATAAGTAAAGTTATTGAGGCTATACTTCTGAGATCATACTTCTTTTCAAAATTGATGTGGTCTCCCTGTTCAGTGCAGCACTTTGAAGCAGTCATGCTTACAAATGCCTTGAAAATGATTTTCCATACCACAGGTACTAGACTTACAGGAAGTGCTCTTACTAATTACAAAAAGCAATCCTTTTTATTTTGATAGTAATATTTATTTACAATCAGCCTATCAACTCACCACTCACAGCTATATTGGCTGAATCAGTCACAAGGACTCTATAGTTTGGAATTTTTACATCTTCACTTATCCTAAAGTATCCTCTTCTCTATTTGCAGTTTGTCAATGATGTACTTCTGGCATGAGAGAACTCTGATGAAAAATTACTATGCTTTATTCAGTTGTTGTCCAGCATTTTTCTGACTGTTACATTTTACAAGAGGAGGAGAAAAATGCAAAGATTGCTTTTTTGGATATGTTTGTGTACAGATTTCCTAGTGGGCTTTTCTTTACTGGGTTTCATAAATTCAATACACCACCTTATATCATCCCTTCCATGACTTCCAACTTCCAATACAAAAATTCAGCCATTACAGCATTCATACACAGAGCCTTCTTATATCTTTTCACTCTATTGCTTGTGGACAAGATACTTTCCCTTGTTAAATTAGCAGTTTGCAGGGGGTTACTCTCCAACCAATTTTATCCATCTTGTCAACCAGGTCAAATGTATGTTGTTTTCATAATCCACCTTGTACTTTAAGGAGTGTTGGTTTTTGTGATACCCATTCTGTATCTGGGTCAGCCCTCATTTTGTCTTTGCTGGGTTTTCAATATGGTTATATAATGCCACTAGCTCCCCAGCTTACGTTGTGCAAGATCTTTTCCAATGACATAGACAATGTCCCACCTCTTGAAAAATCTGGAGTTTATGCTGGCTGTTTTCTTACAAAATTCATTAACTCAGTTAAAGCTTTTGTATATTGGGGTGACTGCCAGAATGTGCTGCGTCTTGTGGAGCATCATGAGGATGTGGTGTATAATATATATATATATATATATAAAACAAAGCTGGATAAAACAAGTAATAGTAAGTAAATTTGATCCATTTTGGTTGCAAACCTTGCTCCTAAGACATTGTAGGGACTGAAGAACACTATTTATCTGGGAGTCTCTTTTCATTGCATCAAAGTCACCATATAACTCCTCCAAACTTGACATCCTAGAGTTGTGGATTGTGCTATTTAAGCTTCTAAAATCTTAAGTTGTGTATCTCACAATAAAAAGCATCTCATTTCATTAATAGAGTTTCTATGTTTTATGTTATTTAATAATAAACCACACACACCTGATTTGTATTTGCCGAGTTATTTTCTTTGTTCGTTGTTCGTTTGATAAACGAACAACGTTAAAGCCTGAAGATGGCCTATACAAATTGGCCAAAAACGTTTGCACAAAGAAAATAACTCGGAAAATACAAATCAGGTGTGTGTGGTTTATTATTAAATAGCTAGTATTGCTGAG
Source organism: Centruroides sculpturatus (assembly GCF_000671375.1). Classification (NCBI taxonomy): domain Eukaryota; kingdom Metazoa; phylum Arthropoda; class Arachnida; order Scorpiones; family Buthidae; genus Centruroides; species Centruroides sculpturatus. Next base: position 4,611 of record NW_019388554.1, read on the forward strand.
AAGGTAGATAGATAGTTTTATGTTACTTTTGTATTTTTAGTTCAGCATAATTTTTATTGGATTTATTTCATTTTGTATCCTAATCATCTGAAATTCTATAATTTTATATATTTCAAATATGTACTGTACCATGCTTGAGTGAGATGTTAATGAGAGAAAAAGGGGATGTTTAATTGAAATCATGTCAAGATGAATAATGTGGGAGTAATGGACAATACTGAGATGAGTTACCTTTACAAAATTAACCGATTTATTTAAAACATGTAATGTTTACACTAATTTTGTTGAGAACTTCTTCATGATGATTATGTACTCAAGGAAAAAAAGATCAGTATGTAATTCATTGTTATCGGTTCCAATATCTGTCTGTTGGCAATTAGGTGGGCCCAGGACAGTTTGTTAGCCAATTCTGGATGTGGGATGAGTAGAGAATGATCAGAAGTCAGACATAAGTAACAGCAGAATGAAGATGAAGTCAAAGACAAAAGGGATGTCAACACAGAGGACAAACAGAATGAGCACAGGAGAATAAACTCTCTTGAAATTTGGGTTTATAAAGAGTTTTATTCCCAAATTAATTGATTTGATTAATTCTAATAGTTTCCTATCTTTCCCTAATTGGTCCATCTATGTATCTAAGTAAAACTGCACAACCAGATCAGGCATGAGAAAGATCTATTTCCATTATTCAACCTTACACTTCATCTCAACACCAACCAAATGATGTTGATTAAACTTTGAGACTTTTGCTAATATAGTAGAACCTCGATTATCCAGATTTTCGATTATCCGGATTGTTCAAAATAAACAAAAATTTTACGAATTTGCTGATATGCACTTGGTGAACTATGACACTGTTTATGTACGTGATGGAATGCATAACTTTTTTTGTTTCAACAACTTCTCACCCAGCACAGTGGTTGTAAACTCTTAAATATATTTTACGTTGTAATAAAAATATAACTTGACATACGTATTTATAAATAATTTATATTCAAATTACATCATTTCTATGACCAAGGGCAGCGTAAGGCATGGGCGACATGGGCCACCATCTATGCCTCGCGCCTCGAAGGTTTATGCATTACTTAAAAGCCGCAAACGCGACGAAAAAATTTTACTCATCATAAAACGATAAATAGTTTGTCAAATTTTTATTCATAAAAATGCAGTTTCAACTGCTTTTTATTTTANGTTTGTTTCTTAAATATTTGATCACGATTTAAATACAGTATTTATTTTTAATATTACCGATATGTCGTCAAAAAGAAAATGTGTTGTATTATCATTAAAAGACAAATTAAAGTATTTGTTTTGATTATCCAAATTTTTCCTTATCCGGACTACCTTCATCCCCAATTAGTCCGAATAATCGAGGTTCTACTGTATCTTAAACTATATTGTTTTCCTTTCCAACATCAAGAATTTTAATGACTATAAAACAATTATTTCTTTTATTTGTTTTTGGTAGAAAAAGTATTTTTTTTCCCATTTTGTCAATATTTGACTATTTTACACATTTTTTTCTCATTATTAAAATATTTTTAAATGCATTTGGTGAGGGATTCAAATCCTATCCGAAACCTTCCACTTTTGCATGAGGAACAATTTTGAAAAATGTTCTTTATTGTTTGTGTTCCATTTTTCAAAAAGTAGTATTCTGTTCTCTGTGTATGATAATATTGTCTGAAGACCACGTGTTCTGTTGTGTAACCAGCTCATAACCAGCCCCTTGGGTGAGCCACAGAGTAAAGAAGGAATGGGCATTCTCGATGACAATCGAAAAATCCAGATCAAGGAGGGAGAGAGTATGCTCAACGAAGAAAGCAGGACTTTTTGGAAGAAAGCAAAAGGAGTGAAGACATGTAGACGAGAGAGTCATAATTTTATTTTATTTTTGTGTGTAGTTTCCTATGTTTTAGTACCTGTTATAGCAAAAGGATAAAGAAGTGATCAGAAGGACTAAAATAAGTTAATACTTTAAATTCCTTACATTAGAGTCATAGAGTGTGTGATTTATTTCTTCAAAGTTTCTTTCTGTTTTTTCCTAAACGGGGAATACTCTAAAGATCGAGTACTTCCCCACAGAACAGTTATAAACTGCTGAAAGTACTCACTTCAAATACAATCACTCACTTAAATAAAATGAAAAAGTACTCACTTAAATAAATATTTTCTGTAATGCTAATAGACAATTGTATTGATATTATTAATTCTTAATGCAATAATGTTCTACTTTATTTACATCAATGAAAATATTTTAACAGTTAGATATTTGTTTAAAATAGGTATAGTATGAAGAAAACAAGTTATATTTAAAGAATTATTTTAAAAAATTGCTGTAAAATTTAAATGTTATGATTAAATTAAGAAATAAATTGTAAAATCACTTACTGAGTCTGGATTTGTTCCTAATCGAGAGTATAATTCCTGGATAGGTATTTTATGTTCATCCTAGAAAACAATTTTATATTAATATAAAATAATTTTTAAAAATAATAAAATCATTGCATTATTTTCAATATTACAAAATTACTGATCAAATTTTTTTCATATTTTGCTATTAGTATTTATCATTATTTAGCTTCTAAATAATAATTTTTATTCTTATTTAAATCTAAATAATTTTTATAATTCTGTAAACAATATTACAGAACTAAAAATCCTTCAAATATTCTATAAATTCTTCAAACTAAGAAGTCCTCCATGGTTTTCTAATAAGTCTTTTTACATTTCTTTATAACAGACAATAATATTACTTTTATTCATATGTAACAGAAAATTTCTTATAATCTTCTTCTTTAAAAACTTCAATAAAACTGATTCTAAATTTATCATCATCATCTAAAAATGACATGTCTGTCTATATACAATATTCTATATAATTATAACTTACAAGTAAAAATATTCAGTATAAGTTAATTATATTTATAATTAATTATCTAGGCTGCTATTCTATTAGCATTAATTAATATTATATATGTATAATTTTTAATAAACAATACATCTTAACTTTTTTTATCATAAGGTTTATTTCTAAATTCAAAACCTCATAGGATAAAATAAGTTTAACTGTATTGAATTTAAAAGCTTCCCAAAAAAAATGAAGAAAACATTTTTTTAAATCAAATGATAATCAAGACTATCAGCACAAAACCTTTCTCACTAATTTCTAGCCGTATTAACAGGAGTAGAAAGTGAGAAAGGTTTTGTGCTGATAATCTTAGAAATAGTTCTAGCTACATATGCATAGTAGAACAAATGATAATCATTGCTAATTAAGACATGTGACTCAATAATTGTAATGCTAATATCTAAATTGTCCTTTTCATTGTTATAAAGTAAATTTTGAAGACTAAAATAATTTTATACATTTAAAACAATAGTTCTAGCTGAACTATGCAATGTTTCACCTTGTTTATGCACAACAACATTATTTTATGCCATTTTGGTAATGAAATCAAAATTAAGGATGAAGTCATTACTATTTTCTTTTATTTGGTACATTTTTTTTAAACTAAAATGAAGAATAATTAAAATAAAGTTCTATTATATTAATTAATTAAAGTAGCATTTGTATATAGTTTAAACTTGGTATCATTAAATAACATTCAAGTTTACAGTAACAAAATAAATCCTTATGAAGCATATTCTAAATAATAAGAATTGAATGAACAAAACAGAATTTCAGCATTTTATTAGATAGCTGATTATCACAATCCATTAATTCTTTAGCATATGATTTTGTTGAACAATATGTAGTTTTTCTACAACAAATAAGATTTGACTCTCAAACTAGTATTATTAATTATTATCAACATTAAATTTTGTTTTCTGTTTAATTTTTTTAGT
>NW_019388555.1:0-6629 GCF_000671375.1 Centruroides sculpturatus
ATAATTTAAAATTATATGTATAAATGGCAAAAAGAGATTGCACTTGGTCAATACTTATTGTCTATTTTAGAGAAGATAGGATGACAGGATGGAATAGTTCTGTGGTAATTTTGCTACACATGCAAGTACTTATGTTATACAACTCTTAACAGTTATAATACATCATTTTTCCTCAAAAACAGCATTTGTGTAAACAAAAGTGAACCCTCTGTAGACTAGGTGATAATTGGGAAAGTAGGGGTAGGAAGGGTGATCTATGGATTTAATAGTCAGTCACACACATTTATATCCAATAGCAAGTTTAATGGAACTCTGAAGAGATTTTAAAAACAACAACCAGTAGAGAAAAGTTTTGATGCAGAGTTTTGACCCCATCCTGCTGCCTATTTTAGGGAATTAACGGTCAGTCAATATTAACCAACTTTCTTTTATTATGCAAGTATAAAGCTATTATATATGAACTTATATTATGCATAACTTGTGTAAAAATTTACATAAAGTTATATTGTTTGTTAACAACAAACTAACTATTAAAAACAATGACATGTTTTCATTTAAAAGCTTATCTCACTCTTTCTTAGAGAGATAGAAATACAAATGAAATATCAAGAAAAGTTTCTAAGTTGTATTTTTAGTAATAGAATTAACCATTTGATTTTATCTTCAATATTTTCAGACCTGAGGACCAGATTGATCTTATATATTAATGTATAAAATATGTGTAATTTCTACTGGTTATTTGTTATAATTAGCTAATATACCCAACAATACTTGGGTTATCTTAAGAAAATATTGAATAGGATTGAAAACTACAAGTGATTTTGTTAAATGTTGGTACACATGGTAGACAATGACTATATAAGCCTTCACTGAATAACTGTTTCCATTGATGCATTAGAAATGTTGTCAGTTTTCTTTCAATTCTCAATAAAATAAGTATTATTTTATTTATCTATCTTTGTATAGATTTTTCATCATATTTTACAGAAATATTTGTGAAAGTTAAAAAATCTCTCTCAAACAACAAAGAAAGTAATTTTTAGTAGAACTGGCAATAAAATAATTTAAAATAATATATTCCAACAGATACACATTATATTTTAAAGAAGCTTTGAAAGTAGATGGGAAATAATATAAATAACATTTTTTTAAGTAAATACTTTCAAAATATTCATATGGCATTATGTTTTATATTGGAAGCAATAAACTAATATGATTCATTTGCTAAAATGAGCATTTATGATCATTTCAAAGAAATTTATGGGCTTTTGCAAATCTCTCTATAACATACAATGGAATGGATTTGTAGGAAAATGCATATATAAAAAGATAAATTTCCTGAAAACATTGAGGGGAAAAAAGAACAAAATTTGATAACACTGCCAATACAAATACAAATGTTTCTACTTGTAACAGATGGAACAGTGCCACAAACTTACAAAATTTCTCTTTTATTTATTAGATGATTTTTAAAAAATATTGTTGAATCACACAAATTAATTTTATTGATCTGAAAGTTTTACATCTGCATGTCCCAGAAAAAGCTGCATGATGTGAATTATACAAATATGAAAAAATCATAGTTGTATAATTCACAAAACTGCAATGAACTTTTTTAACTGAGCAGTATATAATTTAAAATAATTTGAAAATTTTTACATATTAAATTTTTTAAATTTAAAAGACTATGTAAATAGGATCCCTACTAAAAAACAAAAAACCTTATTCGTATTATCAAGTGTTGTGTGTTGAACTTTTTTCTTTCATCTTTTGAGGGATATATACACTGTTACCTTCATTTAATATTTATATTAAAGATTATAAAGCCAAACCTTTTTAAGGTTTACAAAAACTTGAAAATTACAGTTATTTCAGCATTACCATCAAATTTTCCCACAAAATATTCTGCCTAAGGAGAACATATAACTTTCTGTTCATGTGAAACATGAACAGAAAGTTATATGTTACTATTTTTTATCAGTTTATATCTGTTAAAAATAAAAAACAATTCAACAAGTATTGAATGGAAAAGTTGAAAACAAAGCATTACTATATAAGTAAAATAAATATCTATTTTATTCCTAATTGATTTAAGCTAAATAATATGTCATACATGTACTACAGTTAATGTAATTGACAAAAGCCTAATATCAAACAAGTAAAGTATGTAAAAACTGATAAACTTTAATAAATAATCTCAAATATATACATTAAATCTTACAAATTTACAATTAAACATCTTCAATTCCTACACATCTCAGCAAAGTGTGAGTTATATGCCATTTTTTGAATTGAAATAGGATCTTTAAGTAGATTAAACATTATCATAGAACTTCTACTGATAATACTTCAATATAAAATTTTTAGTGAGCAAAAATGTATTTGCTCTACTTTAATTTGTATTCAATTTCTGTTTCTGTATGTATTAATTAATTTGGCTTGCTGTTGAAGAAGATATTATTATTATTATTATTATAGAAATAGACAAAGAAAACAGATTTGATACGAATATATCATATAAGAGTTTGCATTAAAATAATTTTGTCACAAATATTTTTTCTAACAATTTATTTTTGATGTTTTGATTTTTCTAATACTTTTATCAATGAAAGTTCTTAATATGGTAAAATTATATCTAAAAATTTTCAAGAAAAATATTTATAAAAATAAAGTCATAGATAGTTAATATATTAGAAAGTTAAAAAGTAAATTATTTGTGGTTTATTCTTTGAAAGAAAACAGATTGATGTCTCAATAGAATTTGGAAGATTATGAAATATATTAAATTTAATATTAATTTAAGTAGAAATTTAAAATGGCAAATTTATTTTGTTTTCTCTGGTGCAAAAAAATTTATTTACTATGTTATATAAGCAGAAAAATGTATTCCTGTTGAGGAGGAAATGTTTTTTGTATTAAAGCAAAATGCAAACTTATTCAGTATATGGTAAATAAACCTTACAAGTTTGGAAATTAAATTTTGGTTTGCTATTGATATAAATTCTGTTTGCTTTGAAGATGAAATGTGATCAAATAACTCCCATATATTTTGGAAGATAAGATGACCTTCAGGTAAGACGAGGTATAAATTTTCATCGAAGTTTTCTTATAAGACATATATCTGTCTTATGAGATGACCCCCAAACAACAGCCTATGAATTTAGATTTATATTAGTTTAGATCAGCAATCATCATCTGAATAATAATACTGTATAGCGTATACGGGATTATGTCCTATTTGTAATTTTTCAAATGAACAAATTTTATTTTCTTGCATCTGGCAGCACTGCCTTGTGATTGTTGAAAACATTGATACTGATTCGGCATTTGGGAAATGATCCTGACTATTCACAAAAACATCATATGGGCTATTCTATTTTGTGCACATACCCTACTCTCTTCTAGTAAATAATTACCGTTTGTCTGTCTTTTTATAATGGTTTTAATTTATATAAATTTCAGTCTAATTTTTTTGTATCTGTCCTAATCTGTCCTTGGCAGATAAGATGACCCTGGATTTTGGAAGCCTTTTTTTTATGATTCAACTATTGTCTTATCTGCTAAGATATACTGTAACAGCTTTCAGGAAATGTACTATTGGAAAATTTACATCTATATATAAATGGAAAAGTCACCTAAAGTGATATAACTTTATAACAATCTCATACATGAAGCTGATGTTGTAAATCAAACAGTAAGAAAATACTCAATAAAAGCAGATTCAGCACAGTCTCTATATGTATTGGTAATATCAGTAATGTCAGAACAGAAATGTGCCAAGAAACTGAATGCAAAAATTATTATTCTGATATATTCAATCAATCAGGCTTGGCAACTTATAGTGCGATGTGATCAACTTTAATGAGTAAAAAGGTACCAATGATCTACTATCAAATTTTAATTTCTATAAAAGTTTATTAATCTATTCTTATAAAATTATGCTATAAAACAATTATTTATTGCACAGTAATTGATGTTCCATGTGCCTCTTTTAGATAAAGATGTTAAACAAATTAAACAGCACATTTTACATTCAGCATAAAAACAAATTTTATTTCCATTCAACACATGAATCACAAGTTTCTCTTTTGACACTCATTTTGCATATAACTGAAATTGTTTAGGGCATAAAGCAATTTCTAAAGTAACAATATAACCTAAATTTCACCAATGAGCATGTTGTTCTTGTATTTCTCATTCAGTATGCCCATGATCTTTACACTATCACAATCAGAAAGAGACATGTTATCTCATAAAGCACAGTACTAGTAACCCATAGCAATAGTTAAAAGATTTTGTGGTGAAAAAAATTAAATTTATATTTCCATAGTAATTACAAATGTTTTTGATATCTTCAGAGGCCATATTACCTATGACCAACTAAAAATCAACAACTTGTTGGCCAAGCCTGATATAGATGATCAATACAAAATATTTATGTATGAAAAAAGTGCTTCATTATTATAAAATATAAAAAACATATTATAATAAGTGTACTATATCTAATAATCAAACATAGAAAAAAGAGCCTTTAAAATGCAGCTTATTATTAACTAATTGAATGTTTACGGCATTTTAATGGCCTTCCTCAGGAATAAAAATTGAATAACTTCAATTTTTTATAAAACAAAGTTTGTTATGGAACGATTTTGAATGTTTGAATTTTCATAGCTGTCAAGCTGCATTGTAAAGTTTTCCTGTCAGTGTTTGATTATTATTTAACTGCAGTTTGAAAAGAGTGTACTATATCTAATATAGTTTTCAATTCAAATTTTCATATATTTTTTAAGTTATATCATTATTATATTTTAACATACGATACTGGCGGTTCTAATGTTAAACGGTAACTTGTTCAACTGGTCCTAAAAAATAATTCTAAGATCAGTAATGTTATATGATACAGACTGTTGAATAATGAAATTTTTGGGGCATAGACTGAATGTGATAAAATATTCATAGTCTAAATTGATATCTTTATCTGATAGTAATTCCCCTCAGTATTTGCAAAAAACCAAAATTGAAAAACAAATTTAGAAATGATTATATTACAGAAAACTTAAGATTATAAATTAAATGAAATTAAATAGTAAAAAAATATGAATAGAAGTAATATCAGAAATAACCCAAAATTACATGAAATGATAAAGAAAAAAAACTTGAAAACTGGAACCAAATAGATGATTAAAATTAATAAATTTGATTTTCTATCATTATTATTTTTTCTTCAAATAGTTAATTTAATTTTTAAACTTCACTATGAAACAACTTACCCATCAAATTGCTTAAGGTCAAGTTCTTGCAACATATCTTTGGCATGATTAGCTCTTTGTGTCACTAAAAACAAAAGCAAAAAACAAAAAAAAAATATAGATAAAAATTTTGCTAACATTTTGATAAATAATATATTAAATAATTTATTATGTTGATTAAAATTTCATTTATAAAAATATATGTATGCAAAACACATTACAGTATATGATCATTTTATAAAATGAATGATTTCATTTTAACAATAAAGAAATATTTTACTATTATATTCTGTTGATAAATNAATACATACATTTCATGTACAGTATCTCATTAAAAATATAAAAATAAAACTGAATTTGTACTTTTAAAAAATTACAATGCAAACTGATTTTTTCTATCTAATTAAGTGACAATTATCTTCAGAGACATCAATGGAAAATTCTACTTTTTTCAATTTTCTCTTATTTTAACTTTTAACATGTTCATTTTTGATAACCTAGGTCTGTAAAGTTCAAAGATCTGATTTTATTAAAAAATTATCATCAGATGTCAATTTGATTACAGAATGTAGCAGAGCAAAAAAACAAATTTCAGGATAAACTCATTCTTCAAACATTCAGTTAAAATTTCATTTAATTATATATACTAACAAAAGTAAGTTGCTGATAAATTACAAATCCTTACTATCAATAGGAAACAAAACTGGAAGTAAATTTTAAATGTAAAAACAAATCAAGCATATTATTTTTGTAGACTCAAGCATACAACTTTACAAACTGCTTATTTAAGTAGAGAAAGTGGGCTTTCTCTAATTAAATAAGCAAATAAAAAAAGCTACTTTCATGTTTAAAGTTCTTAAACAAACACTTGAAATAGATGGAATCAAATTCATTTAATTCTGATTTTATTCTGTGTTTCATTTGCTCATATGAGAAATACAAAATGATGGATGAGATCTGAGATCAGATGAAAAGTGCTGACAGAGTCTATCCATGGCTTAGAAATTACCATGTAGACATCTGACATCTGATCACCAACCTATCCTTGATTGTTAGTGTGTCAATCGATACAGTATGGTGTCATAATAAACTGTATTTTTTTAATTAATTAAACTATATATACTGAACGAGTTCAATAGGGAGATGTATTCCTATGAACCTATTGTAAACTTGGAACATCTCAGGCTGTGCATCTCCTCAAGCAACTTTCTTGCAATGCTGAGGAGATGGAGGACAGACAGGAATCTTCACTATATACTAAAGGTTTTTTACATTTTGTTGATGCTTTAATTATTTTATTGCTAACCGACGAATGGCAGCTTCTCGGCAAAACTAATAATAGTACAGAGAAGCCGAATCGCAGGGGGCCCCTGTAAAGTT
>NW_019388556.1:0-488 GCF_000671375.1 Centruroides sculpturatus
AGCGGAATAAATATATCAAATATTTTAATGGATTTTTTAAAACTCCTGTCAACTATACGGAACTATCGTAAAAACATAGTAAATTCTTATCAGTTGGGTTAAGTTATAAATCTACTCGTTATTCACGTAATCGAAATATCTAGTGCAGGGGTGGCCAAACCCTGGCGCATGCGCCAAACTTGGCGCATTGGACGATTACAAGTGGCGCTTTAGTCAGTTCTGAGCAACATTGCCAGATTTGGCTTCTTTGCAATTAAGAATATTACATAGAAAATTAATTTTTTATAGTCTGTCTTGGCAAGTTCATTTGTTGCACAATTCGTTGCAATCAACTTTACAGATAAAATGAGTGTTCTCCACATAGTAAATTACAGTGTATGCATGTATGTTTATTTTCGATCAGTGCATAGGCGTCTAAATGACAGTGCTACCGTCCGGACAGTCCACGAGTCGGTTGGACTGCTACACCTGTTGACCTTTTTTTTTTT
>NW_019388556.1:2788-7526 GCF_000671375.1 Centruroides sculpturatus
AACTACTTTATAAAGCTTTAAACACAATAAAACTGACATCTGTTGAAAACGAGAGTGTGTTCTCCTTGTCCGGAGGCATTATTACAAAAATCAGAAACAGATTGTCGGACAAACTGTAAATGCTCTGATGTTTTTAAATGCCTATTTTATTAAATCAGAAAAGATGTCTAATTGCTAGTTCATTATATTATTTATATGACTAATGAATAGAAAGTAGGTGATGATTATTAATGATTAGTATGATTACTAAGTTGGTTTTATAATTTTAAGATTTCACTGCCAAAAAATGAATCTATGATTATAAGAATTAAACATACGAACTGTTTAGACTTTATTAACGTTATAAATGTTAGGATTTGATTTTATGTTCAATAAATGTTGATTTTTACTAAAATTGCTTTTTTATTGATACATCTCGCCAAAAATGAACTCGATTCTAATTTTATTCTGAGAACTTTCGAAGTCCCGGGACGTCCCGGGATTTTGATCGTGAGTTGTCTCGTGTCCCGGGACTTTGAGAATGTCGAGACTTCCCAAACCCTAGTCGGACATAATGACTATTTTACTCGTTATTAGCATTTACAATTTTTTATAAAATACATCCCTACCCTTAAAATTAAACTTTTTGCCATTATATAATAATTAATTAAATAAAAATAAGTTTAAAAAATTACAGATGGCGACAAGTTTAATTTTAAACGTTGTAAATGCCAAGTGTTGCAACTACCAAAACACCTTTCAATTCAGAATTGAAGAAACACAACATACCCTGTACATTGAAATCTCAGCTGTGTTACTTCGAAGTAATTTTCTAGTTATAAAACCGTAACAGAAATAGTTAATGTATGTCCTGTGGAAATAGAAATTCCACTTGGTCCAGTAAATTGTTTTCTTATAAAATAGTAATAAGGGTAATTATTTTTTTCCCCATAAAATATGAAATATAAGCAAAATACGGCTATTCTAATACTTTTCTTGCAAGACGAATGTCAATAAGTACATAATTATTAAAATCAAAATTGAAAAGATGATGGAACTGGTATCGCTTAAATTACAATTATTTTCAATTTTTTGAACTAAGTTTTAGGAGTCGTTCATTAATATCTGCACGGAGTTCAGCGTAATAGGAATTTTAATTCACAGTTTTAATCCATATTCGATTATTACGAACTTTCTCAAATTTATAATTTGTTTTGAAAAAGTGTTTAAAAAACTAAAACGTGTCGATTGATGTTACTTTAGGACTGTGCAATAACTCTGCCCGATCTTTTTCTAAATGTTCTGCGATGCTCATCTTTGCCTTGAATTTTCATTATAATTCTTGATATAAGCAATTGATATATCTTAAAATTGTTATTTGGAATATTTTTTAAGTAAAAATAATATGTAAAATTTTAATAGTGAAAGTAGTCAATCAATTTTAAAAGTATAATTCGGAACTCCGTAAGAGGTAAGTGTTTGTATTNATAACTTTTTCTTATGTTTGTTACTTTATTTGAAATAAATGTTTGTTTAGTTAATAAAAAATGAATGAGTTTTTAAATTTTTTGTTGTCTGTTGTCTGCAAAAACTTTATTGCTGAAGATGTCCCCCATGAGAATAAAATCGACCTGTCCGAGCGATTTGCTTGAACGAAGACGAAGACTCTGCCATTTCGTTTTCGTTGGCTCACCCTGTATATTTATTTATTTATAGTGCCCAAATGCGGCCTAGAAAACTTAATGGTTTTTGAATTTAATCCATAATAAAACATTCAATTTTTTAAAGGCTAAAACCATTTATTCTGCTGGAAAAAAAACAAGCAGCACTGAAAATAGTTTGTGTTGAAATTTGAAAGTAGTTGTTAACGACTTTCCCTATCTGAATTGTCATCTATGTAGCTTATTGTTAAGAAGGATTGATGACTCATTTAATTCAAACAACCCTAGTGTTTCGTGACTTAATTATTTTGTTTTTTAATTTTGAAATTTTGCCAGATTGTTTAATAGACTTTTAGATTATTTCCAATATTAAAAATTAAAACACGCTATTTTGAAAGATAGTGTACATAAAAAAAATTCTATATTTAGAATTGTCTTTAAAATAAAGCCTGTGCCTATTTTAAAAAACAGAAGCTGCTAATTCTGTATAAGAAACAGAAAAGTTTTATGCGGACAATAAAACAAAGGAATGCAATAAAAAAGTAAGTTATATTTTTGGAAATAAAACCGCTTAACCTTGCCTTATCTACCACTAAACGTCACATCTTTATCTTATACAGTATATCAAATAATAATATTGATACCATTATATATCAATATATATATATATATCAATAATAATATTGAAGATAATAATAGTAGATTTAAATACATTAAAATAGACAAAGGCCTTTCGTCAACAAAAGGCCCGGATTACTTAACTTTCTTCAGGCCTTAAGCGTTAAAGAACAGCGTTAAAAAATGTATATTATATTTTTAAAAACGTAAAATTAACAAAAATTTATGCATAATTATTGCATTAATAATGCATACATTTCATTAGTATCTCTCAAGGTAATCCATTGTATCGTGTAACTAGGAGTACTCACAACATTAGAATGACCTATTTTCAGATCTCACTGATAACTAATTGAATGTAGGCCTAAATGTCCTCGAAAAAACACCCTTGACGAGATCGATAAACGTGCTAAAATCTTCTAAATTTAGAATAAACTATATATCTGCACGTTTTCTCTAAAAGCAGATTATAGTCTACATCATCAATCAAGCAGTTAATGAGTTAACACATGTTTACATATCTCGCAAACTTCTCTAATTTTAACATTTATGTCTTCTTTATATAGAATATGTAAGCCTACTGTGGACGAAACGGAATCGAATTAGGGCAAACTAAATGAAAATTTCATTTATCAATTTTCATTTCTCATCTCTCTGCTTATGAATCGTTAAAACTGCCAGACGAACCACTTGAATTTCTTCTTTAAATAATTAGCATTATAAATAATTAATAAACTGAGTTAATTAGAGGTAAATTTTCGTTTTTTATGATAAAAATTGGAAAAGGAATATAGAATATTCATTTAAAGTAAGTCTATATAGTGACTCGCTCGGGATTTAATCATGGAGGGAGCTCACATAAGGTGGGAATTTTATTGAATTCTAAAGCTTAAACCACTGTTAATTCATAAGTAGTATAGAAATATCAGACACGTACAATATTAATTTTAATTAAGAAAAGATTTTTGGAAGATTTTCTAGTGTTTATTTTCTTTCTTCATGGAGAATGCCATCGACCCTTTTCCTCTTCTGGATGCGCCATTATGTACAGTATAATAATAATACAACGTATGTAAATATAACTCACTTGTTTAGATTAATTATTTTAATAAATTGATATTTTTCTTCATTATCAACTTGTAAATAAAACGATAACTCAGTTACAGCATACGTATTAAAATAATTCTCGATTTTTGATATAAAATTAATAACAATTTTAAAGTCTTTGACGTAATATTTATCGTTAAATATGCAAAGTTGAAGTATTTTAATCCAGTTTAAATGAAAAATTAAACTTATGAATGCTGTAAGTAACCTTAAATTAATATAAAACCATCTGAAAATCAATAAAACTCATTTAATGCATTTTTAAAATTTTATATGACTTAATCTCAATTTTAATTTAAATAAAACTATTTTAATCAATTACTTCATTTGAATCTGTTAATTAACGGTATTTATTGTCCTGTAATTTGCTTTCGGACTTGAATAAGTACCATTTGAACAAAATAATTAAATAAAAATGCCACAAGACATCACTCAGCCAATATCCTGTGGTATAATCAGTAAGGCCGATAGTCGAAAGAACATTTTTTACAAGCCGATCTCTATCGAGAATAAAGAATTTCAAAACTGGAAGATCTTGAACAATTTTTTCCTCCATCTTATTGCAGACGTTCAAAGGAATAACTGACTGGAAGTTTACATTCTGGGATTTATACTCGTAAGAAAGGGATCGAAATAAGCGATCAGAAAACGCATTACACGATGAATATACGTTCAAAAAAGGGCACGGATGAGCCGAAAATATGGATGCAATATTGATAATGATACCTTTTTGTCTAGCCAGCATAAAAGGCACAGTCAAGCGCGTCATGTGTGTTACAGCTCTCACTCGCAAATCTATGCTCCTGTATACACTTTCATCGGATTCCTGTAGGAACTGGCTAGGAATTTCGCCTTCGATATCGGCACAATTCACCAAAATATCGATTTCTACACCATACAAGCTGTTATTTAGAAATTCGAATACGTTTTCTTCGGTAAAATCAACGTGCGTGTAGCAGCAACGTACGCCATATTTGCTCTTGATTTCTTCGACTGTATCCTTCAGATCTTCTAATTCTTTGCTGATAATCACAATATCTAATCCGAAATTAGCCGGTTGGTGAGCGTAACCTTTTCCTATCACCGAACTTCCTGCCGTGATTATGGCCCACTGTGTACAGCTTCTTAAATTCCAAGTACAATTAGGAAGATGTATCCTGAGTAAATTAAATAACCGCAATAATAACAAACAAACGAAGATAAGGGTGGAGAAAACACCAAAATATGTCAAAATATAACTGTTCCGTATAACTTCTAACATCGTTAATCAAAAATTGCTAGAGACTACGATCAATTTCGTTTATACAATTTCTATGCATTCCACTGATATCAACTTTTAACATAAACAAACCAAGTACAAAATTAAAAGAATA
>NW_019388557.1:0-6636 GCF_000671375.1 Centruroides sculpturatus
TTTGGTTTGGATATTTAAGTTTTTAATTTCTTGAATTTTGTTTATATTTTTTTGACATTTTATTTATGCAAGCATTTCTTTAATGGATAAACTTTATTTAACTCATTACTTCTTTTTATACATTTCTGTGATTATGTTTAAGTGAATCAAAAGTGATTAAAATTGGGATGTTAAGATGAATATTTAAAAACATTATAAGAACCGGACACACACAGATGGATACTTTTATGTATAAAATTAAGCATAGAATTCTGCACCAGTACACACAAATGGATAATTTATTGCCTGAAAGTCACAGCACTAGGCCAGTTCATGTGTTTCACTTGAAAATTGATTCAGTGCCATGCAGAAGCCGTATGTTCACTTTCATTTCAACCCATGTATTGTCACATTCTAGATAGAGTTATTTTGGTACAGAATGTATCCATCTGTTCCAATCCTAACTTTCTAATTACATCATTAACTTATAAAATTGTCATATTCTGAAGAGAAAGTAAGTTAAATGTCATACATATAATTAAAATAATTTATTTTTATTTTACAAAAATCAGTTTGTTTAGCTATAAAGTTATACATTACTCCTTTTCGTTCGTTATCTGCATTTTTTTTCGTTCCTCTTCCTATTTGCTTCTTTGGAATTTCCATTGATACATATCTAATTGGTCCCAGAATACTTGGTTTCGGTTTCTATCAAAAGAAAAAATTTTCCATATAAAAACATACAATAGCCCAATACATAATAAATACCAAACAATCTGCCAGATTTTTATTAGGCTGTATTAAGGCTAATTAATAATCCAAAACAAATAATTTGATTAGAAGTAAGCAGTTAAGTCATCATATCATGATAAATTTAATAATTATATGTAAATTAATTTTTAACTTTAATTTAGAATGCTCTGGAAGAAAAGAATCAGCCTGGAGTGGGACTTGAATCTGCAACTCCTACTTACTGTGCAATTATATTTCTGATTTACCTGGACCTCTGACTGATCTTCACTTCCATAACCCTTCTTTGTATTCATTAATTAGTATAACAGGCAAAACAAGTGCACAATAAGCAGGAGTTGCAAATTCAAGTCCTATTCCAGGCTGATTGTTTTTTTCCAGAGTTCTCTAAATTAAAATTAAAAATTTATTTATAATTATTTAATTTAACATGAGATAGCGGCTTAACTTCCTACCTCTAGCCAAACTGTTTGTTTTGGATTATTAATTAGTCTAAATATAGACCAAAAAAAATCTTTCAAATCATTTGGTATTACTAAAATAAATTTTTATACTAATTCTAAATTTATAATAAGTATTAATAATAATAATCTTATGTATAGGATTTTCTTGAATGAATCATGCCTCAGCTGATTCCAATTTTTAGTCAACTGATTTAGCTAATATCTTTTTTGGATAATATTACATATTGACTAAGACGAATATGAAATCATGATAGAATAGATAAAAACTGAATATGAAATACAATAAAAGCGATTTTTATATATTAAATAAAAGANTAGTTACAAACATTGTATTTAAGAACCAAAATATTTTCATACTAACTTAAACCATTCTCAGCTTTGAACAAACTTTATAAGCAAATTCAAACACTTTCATATTTCAAAAAACATAGACAACAAGAAATGCAATGCAATAATTTACAAAATTACAATTTCAAATAAGTCGTTTATGGCAGCGTTTTTCAACCGTCGGTCCATGGACCGGCACCGGTCTGCAGAAAAACATCCAACTGTACCAAAGCCAGCTCGGTTGATTACAAATGACATTTAAATGGCAATCTAGAATTACTTTATGTACTTTGTTATATACTGTAACAAAGCATAAATCACAGTCACACATAATTACTCGATCCACATAAAATTATCAATAATTTTACCAATCCACAATGACAAAAAGGTCAAAAAACACCAGTTTACAGTAATCTGTAGCTTAGTAAAATTTAAATGTGTGGGTTTGAATTAGTGTTGCCACCTTTTCAAAATCGCTGACCCGGACAGCAGGTCAGGTCTGTTCGAACAGAAGTTCCTGATGCATGTGCAATGTCATTTTACAATGCGAAGAATAACATGCATGCCGGTTGTAAATCAGTTACCGTTAGGGACTAGGGACTTGCGTAGGAGTAACGTAAGTAACCCTAAATTAAGAAAGAACAAGTATAGATAACTTAGCTCTATTGGATATTGGAGACGTGTATGGTTATACATGCAAAAAAAAAAAGTCAACAGGTTGCACACCACGTGTTGGCATAAACAGACTAACATGGCAGAATTGCAGACGAATTTCAGTGAGAGAGTTCTTTTGCTGTTAAAATAGTGTAAATTTGTAAAAATATTTGCAATAACTTTGTTTCATCGTAATTTCACAATTTCTACAAAATTCCCGGACAAAATTAATAGTTCACCCGAACAGCAAGTCAATTCCCGGATTCTCTGGGTGAAAACCGGACGGGTGGTAGGTTTGAGTGCATATAGAAAGTGAAAATAATTTCAAAAATTAGTAATACCAAATGTATTTGTATTTTAATAGACTCAGATAAAAATTTAATAAATTATTTTAATTTTTCATTTTCTTAAAAAACAAAGATCTGAATTTTTGTAAAACTTTAATTGGAAAAATGATTGAAAAATACCCAGAGAGAAGAAAAGTGAATAATTATATTCTAAAAAATCTTTTGAAGTTGAGAATAATGTTTATGAAATACTAAAAATTAAAACTTGATTAAATTAATACGTTGCGAATGCAAACTATCACTTTTGAAAATCAAGTAAAAGTTTAGCTCAACTGACACTTTGCTCTTACCTGGAAATAAATTGGCATTGCTAAAGGAAATATTGGTCTGTACGTAAACTGCTGAAGTTTTAACAGTTTAAAATGCTTTAGTTGGCGAAAACATAACCGCGTTGTTACTTCCATTTTTACTAAAAAAAAAATATAAAATTCACAATGTATGAAATATTATATCAATTTCATTCTGTAACTCGCACATGCTTTCGAAACAAAACTCCACCTGGTGTATGGAATTGGTCGAGCATAAAAAAAATTAATATTTAAAATTTTCTATTTTGATAAGATAAAAAAAATTATAAATTCTCTTTATTTTTAAATAATTTCTTTCCTTTCATTAAATAATTTCTTTCCTTTAGTTTCAATCCTTTGAAACGGTAAGACATCGGCATGCCGTTCTGGAGTGCCAGGGCAGACAATCCCATGTATTTTTATAGACGATCTGTTTTGGATATGTCGGGGCCTGGCCCACATACCCACAATGAGGTGGGCGGGTGATAAGAAATGGCTCGACATATCCGGAATAGACTACCTCCGAAAAATTCCTGAGAATTTTCCACCCGCCAGAGGTACAGGTTTTGAGGTCTTCGTGCAAGAGCGTACCTAGCGAGGGGCAGGGAGGAGAGCTGATCTTCCCTAGAAGAAAATTTAGTGTAGTAATTGACACACAGACACACAGACACACAGCACAGATGTATCAATTTAGTATTAGACTAGAGCCATCTGTCGTGAAATCTCACTCTTCTCCCCAATTCCTCGAAACTAATATGAATTGCCCCCCATCTAGTTCAGATCGTGGATATACCACTGTCTCCATGGCTGTAGGCTAACATCATATCGCCTTCGCCATCTAAACAGCTCCCATTCTGTCTAAAAAAATGTACCCACAGGGCGAAGAGAGCCAATATTGAAAAACTCTACTTCTTATTCCGCACTCTAAACTTACCTTTTAAATCCCTGAAAAAAGTTGTCAACATTCTGTCGTAAAAACTAGAGATACCACGAATATTCGGCTACTATTCGGTATTCGGCCTATTCGGCTATTTTTTTAATATTCGGTATTCGGCCGAATGTTGCATATTATTCGGCTGAATACCGAATACCAAATCATGAAAAAAAACGCATATATTACTCAAAAAACGTATTTATTTTAATCACAAATTATTACATTTAATACTTAAAATCTATCAGTAGTAAGTTGTGATGAATGAAAATTTTTTCAGCATTTGTTGATAGCAAACGATTGCTCTTTCCCTCATAAACTATACCTGCTTCTGAAAATAGCTTCTCACTATATACACTACTGCCGGGAGACGATAGATAAATCTTAGCGAATTCTGTCAGGCTTGGATACTGTTTTGCGTTTGCTGACCATCACTTGTATAGGTCTGCCGTCCGATCTAGGCGAACAATTTTCATATAAAGTGATACAAACAGTGATATTCTTTAATAATAAGGACTATTAGTAACACAATTTGATGTAACAATGAACAAATAATGCATGTCGTCACACGATCTATTCTCAAATAAAACAAATGCGCTCGCGGTGTCGCTACCGCACCCACCGCAATGAGACAGGTCGTAACCTGTCACCAGCAAAACGTACACATATTTTGCCGAACATTCGGTGCTTCGGCCGAGAGCGTAGTCGAATATTCGGTATTCGGCAAAATCACTATTCGTAACATCACTAGTAGAAACCCCCTAAACAGACCCGAAATTACCCTAAAACCAATAGAGTTCCGCTAAATAGTTTTGCTCCAGGTACAATACTTTTTAAAAAGAAACACAAATTTTTACTTTAGGGAGCAAGCAGCCTGGGCACAGTCGAGCAAATGCAACATGTGATGAAGCAACGTGCTCCGGATCTCGCCGCCATATTCTCGCGTATGATTTATCTGACTTTTGAAAATTCCACTAACCTATATAGACTTTACATTTTCCGCCAAATTATTTCTCCCGCAAATTCCCTCTAAATTTAGAGGGAAATTCGAGTTGGCATCATTACAGTCGATTATAGAACAAGCTGGATAACACCGTCTTTCGCCGTTAAAGCGGTGAATGTAATTCATATTTAAGAGTCAATTTTTAATTTAAGATATTTTTTAAAATAGTTCTTGTAAATTCACCAATAGTTAATTATTGTTGCGGTGTTCGAATTTTGGAAAAATTTGCAACGGGTGTAGTGAATTTAGGCACAATTCCTATAATTTCGAAGTATTTCGCCATTTTGTATTGAAATTGTATTCGTTAAGTGTGCATTTTAAACAGGATATGAATGTACATTACTTAATTTCTTTCAAAAATGTAAACAATTTCAAGTTTCTGAGGCTAAGCACAGAGAAAAAACTGGAATTGTCAACCTCTTCCGGCAATTTTAAATCACTTGATTACGGGTTAGGGAAGACATAACTTATATTTTTAAATTTATTTTTGAGTGTTTTTACTATATATGAAATTTGTGAATATTTTCGAAGAAATTTATGATTCTGAAATAAAATGGATTTAAAATCGCAAAGCAAAACAGCAATCTCAGGATATAAAATCTTCGATTTTAGGGATATTTTTTGGTATAATATAAAAATTCTGTTTACCGATGATTTGGAGCGAGTTACCTCTTAGTAATCGCATTGTCTTTCAATATTTTTTATTAAAAAATTTTTAAAAATAACAATAATTAAAGTTTCACAAATTGCTTTATTTCATTTGTTACATCTTCCCAAATGGAACAGATTGATCCGGCAGAAAGCTGTAATAATAATCTTGAAACATATTCATGCACTTCACCTTGGCTATTCCACAGAGTTTTAAAATGGGTGACAATGTCACTGTAGTTAAGACATTCTCTTCCTCCCTCTCTAAAATTTTAAAGTTCCGTTAAATGATGTTTTAAAATAATCTTTTAATAATCTGTAAAGTATGAAATTTTACCTGGATAGCCATTGAAAGTCATTTTTAATATATTGTAATTCTAATTTTTGTGCACAGAAAACAAGATGATCACAATATATTTCAAGAAATGGAATACAAGAGGAGGCAAATCTAGAGAGAATTGCTGGACTTAAGTTCCAAACTTTTACAGTTGCATTGGCATCATATGTAGGCTCTTTTGGACTTATCTTTTTTAATAAGATTTTAAAAAATAGTTTCTGGATTTCTTCCATTTCACAATTGGAAGGTGGAATCATCCACATCTCTACCAGATGTAACTGTAAAGAAAATTGATTTATAGAAAATAAATATACTTTCTGCAATACAGAGGTATAAAATTCTGAAAGAAAATAGGAATAGTTTGGTCAGAAAGATCAACTATGGACCATTATTATTAGACAGGCAAGAAAAGATTTATCTATGATAACTGTGAAAACACTTTAATACTATTATTTTTTTTTTAAATAGAGATGTTAGAAGGAAAAAAAGGCTTTTAAGCCTTATTTTTTCTTCTAATATCT
Organism: Centruroides sculpturatus; assembly: GCF_000671375.1. Classification (NCBI taxonomy): domain Eukaryota; kingdom Metazoa; phylum Arthropoda; class Arachnida; order Scorpiones; family Buthidae; genus Centruroides; species Centruroides sculpturatus. The sequence goes on from NW_019388557.1 coordinate 6,249, forward strand.
CTATAAATATTCTTATAACATGGCAAGATGTTAGCTAGAAATTTTTAATTAATTACGCTAATTGTGTAATACAGAAGTTGAATTTATTAGGTTGTTCGGAAAGTAAGTTCGTTTTTTTTACCACTAGACGGATTATCATATTTTTTTCGCCATATTCATTTTAAACCGTATTATCATTATATATTTTGACAGCTAGCATTTTAAGGCTTATTTGTAAAAAATTTTGTTTGATTTTGTGCAGTTGTTTATTTTTTGTGTCCCATCAAACATGGAAGATCAAAAGCATCATTTTCGACATATTTTGCTTTTTTATTATCAAAAAATCAAAATGCTGTTCAAGCAAGGAAAAAATTGTGGTACATGTGTGGAGTTGATATGTTGACAGAAC